>NC_069501.1:612536224-612836224 GCF_027579735.1 Bombina bombina | reverse complement strand
AGAGGAGGGAAAGAGAGAGAGAGAGACTGAAGAGCAAGAGGAGAAATAAGAGAAGAAAGAGAGTGGATACAGTGAAGTGTAAGATAAGGTAGAAAGAGAGATATGAAAGAAAAGAGAGAGACAGAGAGAAGAGATAGAGAAAGAGTAGAGAAGTGGTGGAGAGAGAAGAGATAGTGGAGAGAAATAGATGAGTAAAGGTCAGAGAGAAAGTATATAGAGAGAGACTTGAGAAGAAGAAGAAGAAGAAGAAGAGAGCGAGGAGAGGGAAGGTAGAGAATGGAGGGAGAGTGGAGACAGGGGAGAGAATGTGTGAGAGGGAAAGATAAATGATAATAATTTTTCTTATTCCCTGGCACAAGGCCCATCGCGGGAGAGGTGGCAGCTTTTGATTATGATTAGGCTGCTTCTGTGCCTTTGCCAACCCTGATTTTCCCTGGCTAGGCCTTCAGAATATAATCTGGGCAACAACAAAAAATAATACAGCAATTTACACACATGGTATGACGTTCCATCACTGTAAAGTCTTTACTATTACCTACCTAATGGTGATATTGCTGTCCTGGCTGGCTTCCTAACTCTCACACTGTCATTGACTCATAATGAGTCACTGGCTGGATGCAATGTGCATAAATAATTTGCATCCGTGTAGGTTTTTATCACATTGAACTTGCCATGCTACTCACAGAGCACCTGTGCAAGAGTGCTTGCTGGCTCCACTGTTTACTGATCAGGTAAACTCACTGAAGTGACACTCTAGTTGTTTGGCCTGCAGATGGATGCAGCAGAGCTCACAAAAAAGGCTCAATCAGGGCCAGGCAAAGTGAAAGCTGAGGAGTGAGGACCCCCAAAAAAGGACATTTTAAATGTCCATTTTTTGTTGCTGTTGCATTGCATGTCTCTGTAATTGAGAGTCTATGAATCTCTGATGTTTTTCTGTGTAGATAGGTGGAACCTAAGATGAGGTTTGAAAGAGATAAAGGTTATTAACTATATCTAAGGTCTCAAGCCCCTGGTCGTTTTGCAACCTAGCAACACAACTACCAAAAGTGTCTAGTAGTGTTTCCATGACAACACATACTCTGCCACTAAATGATGATAGGAATCACTAAAATGAATTGTAAAGATATAAAGATAAATGTAAGAATAAAATATTTTTTTAACTTTCAAACTCTTAACTGTCCTGTGCAAGGGTAAAGGTGCACTTTGGCAGTTACTTATTTTGGGTGACCCTTATGGCCCTAATAATAAAAAAATGTTTTATTCACATATTTAATAATGTTGTTTTTCTAATGTATTTGTATTATACGTATATATTACATAGGTTCCAGTCTTGTAGCCAAATTAATGCTCCACACATCCCTAAAACTTTTCCTCTAACCCAAACCCTCCATCAAATTTTATCACTAATCCCAGTATCCCTAATATACCTACCACAATGAATCCTAACTCTAACCAACCATCACTATCATCATCAATGCCCTCTCATAAATAACTTCACTGGAGTCTGTACAATGTCATCTTTATAGCACACATGAACTAGCACTATCTAGCTGTGAAAACTGTCAAAATGCACTGAGAAAAGAGGCAGCCTTCAAGGGCTTAGAAATTAGCATATGAGCCTACCTAGGTTTAGTTTTTAACAAAGAATATCTAAGAGAGCAAAGCAAATTTGATGAAAAAAGTAAATTGAAAAACTGTTTAAAATTGCATGCCCTATCTGAATCATGAAAGTTTAATTTTGACTATACCGTCCCTTTAACTTAACATTATTTAAGTGGGCAAGGGTCATTTTGCCTCTTAGACTTCTTTTATTTGTGGAATATTTAGCAATACTGCTTAGTTAATCATGTTAACAAATCTGTATTGTGAATGGCCAAACTAACTGTCAAAATTGATCCTGTCCATTCTTCTGATTGGTTAATGGATCAAAAATAGGTTACCAGCTGCTTCCAAGTAAAAGTTAGTTGTGACAGGATTCCTGCCTTCCTTAGAAAGTACTGTCAGTCAAAATGAACTACTTCCATCAAAGGATTGTCAGTATACCCTGACTCAGTTGTAATAATTGTCACAGGATTATAATCTTACCCATAGTTATTATGGCTAGATTTAGCACAACTATATATTAGAAACAAACTAACGGCTAGATTACGAGTTTTGCATTATGAATAAAAAAGCAGCATTATGGGTTATAACGCTGCTTTTTCACTACCGCTGCTATTACGAGTCTTGTAGGTACAGCTGTCCTGCACACTTTTTTGGCCGTACTACAAATTAACTTGCGCAATTTGCGTAAAGTCTTTTTTCAATGGGACTTCCATAGCGCCGGTATTACAAGCTTTTTTTTGGAGGCCAAAAAGAGTGGTACAGCCTATCCCGCAAGATTCGTAACGCAATCTAAAGTCAGTAGTTATGAGTTTTACGCTACAAAACTGTAGCATAAAACTCATAACTGAAGTGCTAAAAAGTACACTAACACCCATAAACTACCTATTAACCCCTAAACCGAGGCCCTCCCGCATCGCAAACACTAAAATAAAATGATTAACCCCTAATCTGCCACTCCCGACATCGTCGCCACTATAATGAAACATATTAACCCCTAAACCGCCACACTCCCGCATCGTAAACACTAGTTAAATATTCTATTAACCCCTAATCTGCCGCCCCCAACATCGCCGCCACTATACTAAATATATTAACCCCTAAACCTAAGTCTAACCCTAACCCTAACACCCTCTAACTTAAATATAATTCAAATAAATCTAAATAAAAATTACTATCATTACCTATAATAATTCCTATTCCTAAAACTAAATACTTACCTATAAAATAAACCCTAAGCTAGCTACAATATAACTAATATTTACATTGTAGCTAGCTTAGGGTTTATTTTTATTTTACAGGCAAGTTTGTATTTATTTTAACTAGGTAGAATAGTTACTAAATAGTTATTAACTATTTACTAACTACCTAGCTAAAATAAATACAAATTTACCTGTAAAATAAAACCTAACCTGAGTTAGACTAACACTTAACATTACACAACAATTAAATAAATTACATAAATTAAATACAATTACCTAAATTACAAAAAAAACAAAACACTAAATTACACAAAATAAAAAACAAATTATCAGATATGTAAACCGATTACACCTAATCTAACAGACCTATCAAAATAAAAAAGCCCCCCCAAAATAAAAAAACCCTAGCCTAAACTAAACTACCAAATGCCCTTAAAAGGGCCTTTTGCTGGGCATTGCCCCAAAGAAATCAACTCTTTTACCTGTAAAAATATAAAAATAAAAAAATATACAAACAACCCCCCCAACAGTAAAACCCACCACCCACACAACCAACCCACCAAATAAAATCCTAACTAAAAAAACCTAAGCTCCCCATTGCCCTGAAAAGGGCATTTGGATGGACATTGCCCTTAAAAGGGCATTTAGCTCTATTGCTGCCAAAACCCTAAGCTAAAAATAAAACCCACCCAATAAACCCTTAAAAAACCTAACACTAACCCCCGAAGATCCGCTTACAGTTTTGAAGACCGTACATTCATCTTCAACGAAGCCGGGAGAAGTCTTCATCCAAGCCGGCAGAAGTGGTCCTCCAGACGGGCAGAAGTCTTCATTCAGACGGCATCTTCTATCTTCATCCATCCGGTGCGGAGCGGGTCCATCTTCAAGACATCCGGCGCGGAGCATCCTCTTCTTCCGACGTCTAACGAAGAATGAAGGTTCCTTTAAATGATGTCATCCAAGATTGCGTCCCTTGTATTCCGATTGGCTGATAGAATTCTATCAGCCAATCGGAAATAAAGGTGAAAAATTCCTATTGGCTGATGCAATCAGCCAATAGGATTGAGCTCGCAATCTATTGGCTGATTGGAACAGCCAATAGAATGCGAGCTCAATCCTATTGGCTGATTGGATCAGCCAATAGGATTGAAGCTCAATCCTATTGGCTGATTGCATCAGCCAATAGGAATTTTTCACCTTTCAGTCAATTGGAATTCAAGGGACGCCATCTTGGATGACGTCATTTAAAGGAACCTTCATTCTTTATTAGACGTCGGAAGAAGAGGATGCTCCGCGCCGGATGTCTTGAAGATGGACCCGCTCCGCGCCAGATGGATGAAGATAGAAGATACCATCTGGATGAAGACTTCTGTCGGTCTGGAGGACCACTTTTGCCGGCTTGGATGATTGCCGCTTTGTTGAGGTCTTCTCCCGGCTTCTTGAGGATGGATGTCCGGTCTTCAAAACTGTAAGTGGATCTTCGGGGGTTAGTGTTAGGTTTTTTTAAGGGTTTATTGGGTGGGTTTTATTTTTAGGTTAGGGTTTGGGCAATAGAGCTAAATGCCCATTTAAAGGCAATGCCCATCCAAATGCCCTTTTCAGGGCAATGGGGAGCTTAGGTTTTTTTAGTTAGGATTTTATTTGGGGGGTTGGTTGTGTGGGTGGGGGTTTTTACTGTTGGGGGGTTGTTTGTATTTTTTTTTACAGGTAAAAGAGCTGATTTCTTTGGGGCAATGCCCCGCAAAAGGCCCTTTTAAGGGCTATTGGTAGTTTAGTTTAGGCTAGGTTTTTTTTTTATTTTGGGGGGGCTTTTTTATTTTGATAGGGCTATTACATTAGTTGTAATTAGTTTAAATATCTGATAATTTGTTTTTTATTTTGTGTAATTTAGTGGGGGGTTTTGTAATTTAGGTAATTGTATTTAATTTATGTAATTTATTAAATGGTTGTGTAATGTTAGATGTTAGTGTAACTCAGGTTAGGTTTTATTTTACAGGTAAATTTGTATTTATTTTAGCTAGGTAGTTAGTAAATAGTTAATAACTATTTAGTAACTATTCTACCTAGTCAAAATAAATACAAACTTGCCTGTAAAATAAAAATAAACCCTAAGCTAGATACAATGTAACTATTAGTTATATTGTAGCTAGCTTAGGGTTTATTTTATAGGTAAGTATTTAGTTTTAAATAGGAATTATTTAGGTAATGATAGTAGGTTTTATTTAGATTTATTTTAATTATATTTAGGTTAGGGGGTGTTAGGGTTAGACTTAGGTTTAGGGGTTAATAAATTTAGTATAGTGGCGGCAACGTTGGGGGCGGCAGATAAGGGGTTAATAAATGTAAGTAGGTGGCTGCGATGTCCGGAGCGGCAGATTAGGGGTTAATAAATATAATGTAGGGGGCGGCAGATTAGGGGTTAATAAGTGTAAGATTAGGGGTGTTTTTTTTTTTTTTTTTTTTTTTTTTTTTTATAAATAAGTTTTTTATTGAGGTTATTGACAAAAAAAAACATCAAATACACATGTTACATAGGTATTCAAAATCATTCTTTTAAACTATGACATTACTTAAGAGTTCAAAACTATGCTATAGTCACATGCAGGTAAAGATTTGTCATGAGAAAACCCAAAGTAACATCACCATATTTATATGTAACAGGCAAAACTGAAACCTCATTTTCTGCTTTATATTATTTTCCTCTCCTAATAAAAGAAGCCACTTTTGGACTCCTGTCATCTAAAATGATGTCTAGAGGAAATAGAGTGGTAGAAATGGTCTCTCTTGAACCTATGGCAAATTAGAATAAAATTTTCAACTGATAAAAGCTTCTGAAACATTTAGGAATATTCAGGCTACATCTTCAAACTTTGTTATGTTTCGGAACGTTCTAAATATCTTGACAAACTGCAAGATTTTGCTAATGAAGAAGGGAAATGGGGTGCGGTATTTGCAAGGAGAACCGCGTATTTAACCCTCCTATAAAAGGAGGTTTATAATATGGGGTGGGGGGTAGGAGGTGGTAGGATATACATGAGAAGCCTGTAAAACATCTGAGTAATTTCTATGTATGTCGATCACTAGCATCTGTAAGAGATTGCAATTGGGTCGGCTACTATAGTTGATTGCTTGAACGAGGTAGGTGAGGGCTCATTATGTCTCTGTGTATGGCCTTATAAGCATATGAATAGCTATAGGGAAAGTAGAGAGAAATTAACTCTAAACTAGAGTATTAACCTTGAACTAGCTGACTATATGGGTATTCCTTATCCAGAGTATAAAAATTTAGAACAAAATATATGAGACTATATAGACTATAGTTAGTTCCATTATAGCGGTATCAAGCAATATGCGGTATGAGAGATTAGAAGCTAACAGCAAAAATGATAAGGTTTGTCAGGTACCCCATAAGCAGTTAAAATTCCAACAGGAAAACTTGGTATAACAGGTATGTATGTATAGGTATAGAGAGAAACTATATGGAGAGTATAGTTTAGCTGAGGAAAATGTGGCTCATCTATCTACTTTAATTACACAAGCCTTGGGTATATAGATGTTGCAGGCCAAAGTATATAGAAAAAGACTATGAACTAAAGACACCCAGTAACTAAAACTTATATCTAGAGAGAACTGCTAAATTAGAGCTACTCTCAATGTGTTATACTTGGGGCACAGAGATAATGTCTTTACATATGGTAACAATATTAAGAATATAGAGAGGCAAATAGTAAACATGTTCACAACAATTGGCGATGTAGCTGGATTAACCTTATTAAACTGTAACCTAGTTCTAAATATATTAAATACCTTAATCCACTGCAATCATTGGGACCCAGGAAACAAGAATAGCAAGGAGCACAGCTGTTACATTAATAGCTACAGAGATTCAAAACTACGGATCTTCATAGGAAAGTATCAATCAGATGTTTTGCAAAGTAAATATGTACAGGTTTGAAACACTGCATAAGCAAGCTAAGACTCCCCTCCAGTGGTGAGAGTTAGCAATTACATCCTCTACCAGTGAGCAACAATTGAACACTAAACCAAGAACCACGATCTGTAAAATAGGACCGTGCCACTTAGTAAAATATCAAGCATATGAACTTCTAAAGCATTCATCCTTCAGGTACTCCTATGACATGATATAGCATCAAAGCCAGATGTAACAGCATAGCTCAGATGCAAACTACCTTTGTAAGCCAGAACATGGTTAAGTTAAATAGAGCACATTTATGCAACAGCCCATTGTAAAGAGATATAACCAACATAGATAAATTGTCCACATTGAGTGCAGGTATTCCCATGAATGATGCCCCATCATATAAATAATCATTCCTTAAGCAAACAAAGCAGGGATCGTTATGAGCACTACAAGTATGTGAATAAAGGTAGCAGATACGATAGCAGTCATTCACTTCACCCCCCGCAACATTCTTAAACTTTAAGACAAACAAGTATGATAGGATAAGGTATACAGGGAACAGTAATAATAAAAAAAGGTGATTAGCATTGTATCCTGCCTAAAACACAGGGCTAACGGTGTGTGTGACCAGGTGTATTGCCAACATTCAAACAAGTCTTTCTAATAACCAATATCTCCATTAGATCCACAAAGAGCATAATGGGCTTAAGGATCTATCGGATAGTTCATCTAGCCGATGCCTCTAGGAGTTGTTAACTCTGAACCTAGTGATGGACCTGCTCTGTTCTCTTCCACCGCAACAGCAGGTAGGTGATCTCCCTCCAGGGTCTCCCTAACAAACAGCCATGTTAGTGAGTAAAGGTATTTCCCAGCCCTAAGCACAGGAGGTATCTGGACAGTTGCAGGAACGGTACAGACCGCTGCCTCGATGGTTCTATTTACATGACAGGGGGGAGACATGCTCACCGCCTCATCCTGAGTCCACACATCAGCCGGCTGATCAGCTGGAAAAGCAGCGTTCACGGGGCTCACTACCATGTTTCTCCATGGATCGTGCAGGGTGGATGATGGCTGCCGGGGCCCCAAGGCGCCATCCATTTCACAAACTACTGTGGAGACATGGTGCAAGGTGGTAGAATCCGTAGCGACCGCTTGAACTGCCATCTTGAGCGTGTGTGAAAATACAGCCTGATAACCGGCCAGGAGATTACCAAGTTCTCTGAGTATATATACCGCTGGTTCCATATTGCTTTTCACTGCAGCTGTCGCCATAGAAATAATGTAGTTCAAAAAGTCAGTTTTTCCCCGCTAATTTTTTGCTGCGTAGGTAAAAGGAAAATGGCCGCTGCTTAGCACTCTGATCTGCAAAACCAACATGGGTGGGATAGGGTTACATCCAAGAGATATATCACCATTGGATTTTAAATCTCTGATGCCTCTGTCTTTGCTAATTCCAGCTGTTATTGGAATAAGGGAGCTAGAGCGGTCGCTAAATTAGTATTTTGTATATAGTGCAGCCGGAGCCACCTTGAGATGCGACCGCTCAGCTCCAGTGTTAGCTCCGCCCCTCTCAGATTAGGGGTGTTTAGACTCGGGGTTCATGTTAGGGTGTTAAGTGTAAACATAAATGTAGTTTCCCCATAAGTATCAACTGGGCTGCGTTACGGAGCTTTACGCTGCTTTATTGCAGGTGTTAGGCTTTTTTTTCAGCCGGCTCTACCCATTGAAGTTTATGGGGAAATCGTGCACGAGCACGTAAAACCAGCTCACCGCTGACTTAAGCAGCGCTGGTACTGGAGCACAATTTTGCTCTACGCTCACTTCTTGCCTAATAACGCCGGGTTTAGGAAAACCTGTAATACAAGCGCTGTAGGTAAGTGAGCGGTGACAATAACGTGCAAGTTAGCACCACACCCCTCATAACGCAAAACTCGTAATCTATCCGTAATATACCTAATTATATCTAAGACTAGCAATAACACTTGAATAAAATATATTACTAGATTAATTTTAGCTAATGTTCACAATTATTTAAATATATAAGAAAATGTTGATTTGAGGAAAACTTTGGCAAAAAGGAACTGCATTTTGGTATTATAATTGTTCGCTTTTCTCTTTTAAACAATATTTCCAAGAATTTTCCCATACTTTCTTGTCTCCATGCCGTGTCTTTCGCTATTTCTTGCCCCTCATCTTCCTTCTTCTCCTCTTACTCTTGCTCATACTTTATTTCCCTTGTGTTTCCTACGTCCCTCACTGTCTCCCTGTCATTGCGTTTTCAGGGTGCTAAAGGAGAACCAGGACCTCCTGGGCCAGATGGACTTCCTGGTGAATCAGGAATTGATGTGAGTATTCTAGTAGTCTGTTGGTATCTCTTGTGGGTCTTACTTACTAAATATATATTTTCAGAACTATATTCTAAGTAAAAAAAATAACATAGAATTGCATCTTATATGACTATATTAAGAGACCATATAGAGAGTTAGAAGGGGAACGGTTTAGACCAAGAGAAAAAGGAGTTTCCCATTGAAAGGGCAAATATATCTCTGTTGACATTCAAATTCTACAGAGTTTGCCATGACCTTTTTTATACCATTGAAAGAGAATTTAGCTCAAAAATAAAATTTTATACAAAGCAGAGGTGTTTCTAAACTAAAAAAATTGCAGGTGCAAAAGTTGACCACAAAGCTTAGCATAAATTTTCTTTGAATTCCCCTTTTTCCGTCCTTTTTCGTTATCCTCCCTCTGCATAAAGTGCATATAGAAATAGAACTACCTTGCACATTCAGGACGTCTGGCACCTTTGAGGTTTAGTGAATGGGGTGCTTAGCATGCGAAGCAAACTCCCTAGAATAGCCACTGGTATCAGTGAATGTTACATTTCACTATATTTACTGTAACATTTGAGAAATTAATGTAACATATAATAAAATAAAAAAGTATTAACCTGTTGATTCTAAGAAACTTACAGTAAACTCAAATAGACTTTACAGTCAAATGACAATGCCAATATTTGTGATGTGTGTGTGTTTAATCAGATGTCACATTCAACATTGCAGAATGTAATTGTTATTTTTATTTTCCATGGGAGGCTTGGATGTATTTTTGGCTAAAATAGTATCCATCTTCTTTTATCCTCATCTACTGTGTTCCTGTATAAATATTGTTGATTTTATCTTCCAGGGTTTGACAGGTTCTAAAGGAGATCCAGGACCAGCAGGACGTCCAGGCCCAAAAGTAGGTATTGTAATGGAAGTAAGGTTGTATAAGGAATAGTAGGAGAGAAAATCATGCCACTTTAGAGATTTGTAAGAAATACCATAACTAATAGATGTAGGTTTGTTTATTACACACAATATTCAAGGGAACATTGGCTGGAAAATGATATGCAATGTACTTGACAGATATATGTAGCCCTTACATTCCCAGTTCCACAGCTGTGTCCACAGGAGTTAGAACACATTTTATTTCAGTCTATTTAGTGTTACATGCTTTATATATCTTGCTTTTTTTGTGTGACATCTGTTAAAAGTCAGCATTTATTTTTCAAATCAATGGTCTTGATTCTCCAAGAATGCAAATTGCTCAACAGTGAGGCAAATGTCTGCAATCCCTGTGCTATATTTTACAAAGGTACAAAGGCAGCAGCACTTGTAAATATGGTAAAAGCCATTTTATTAGTGCAGAGAAAGGTTACATCCACAATGTTTTGGGAACAAGCCCATAGACACATGACTAAGGGCTTGCTCCAGAATTGTTGTGAATGTAACCTTTCTCTGCACTAATAAAATGGCTTTTACCTTTTGTCAAGCACTGCTGCCTTTGTATCTTTCTGGATTGTCTTTGGTATGGCTCCCTCATTGGAGCATGCACTGTTTGTCGGCTGTGCTGAAATCTATACTACATTATTGTGCTATATCCTATATAATAAAAGGCCAAGTGTGTTTGTCCGAAGCTGTGGCTTTAGGACTAGTTTGTAATAAAATGCAGTTTTCATAATATTCTGGGAATAAGTGAGTGCTATTATGAAGAAACAGATTTTGGTTTTGAGATCCTTCCTCTCAGGAAACAATTGTATAGTTTGTACCTTCTTTACTGCCTTTATGTCATGTCATGGGCCTTACGTCCTGTTATGTAAAAGTTAAGCTGTGGCTTTCATAATGAAGCTAGCAAGGGGCTGTAGTAGGAAAGGAGTATGTAGGTTTTCCTAAACTGAGGCCACCTACAGAACGCTTATCAGTGATAAGTAAGGGGGATAAACCAATAGAAGTCAATGCATTAGGTGCCAAGACCACTTGACTAGAAAGCACAGTTATGTTAAAGTAAAATATGTTTTCCTATAGAAGCTTCTGCCTTTTTTGTACCACAAGCATTTAATGTACTATTTCTTTACCGTAGACATCAACCTCAAATATAAAACATATTAGTAAGTTAGGCATAATCACCCCCCCCATTTTATTTAAAGGGACATGAAAGTCAAAATTAAATTGTCATGGTTCAGCTAGATCATGCAACTATAAGACTTTAATTTACTTCTGTTATCAAATGTATTTAATTTTCTTGCTATTGTTTGTTGAAAAGCATACCTAGGTAGACTCAGGAGCAACAATGCTCTACTGAAAGATAGCTTGTCATTGGTTCACCAGGTGTGTTAAGCTAGCTGCCATTAGTGCATTGGTACTCTACTCTGGAGCTGACTTTAACGTTATGCTTAACTGCTTTGGGAGGATTAAACACATATGTAGCATTTACATTGTTGCCTATAATTGGCAGTTGGAAAGTGCTAATAATTTTGGCTCTCAAAATTCTGCATTGTCTACTGCTTTACACACAGTTTACACTCTTTTGCATTACAGTATGAGAACTGAGAAAATCACATTAAAGAGGATGGGCATAGTTGCAGACACTTTCTTCAGCAAGAAAATGATTTCCCACACTTATACTGATAAAATATAAAAAAGTTAACAGTTATAATTGTTGGACAAACATGCACAGTATACAGATCTTGCCCATATACAAATGGAATTAAGAGTGTTTAACACTTTTCAGGATGGGTTTGGATTACTATTATTATGATGCAAATAATGTTTACCATAGGCACTAAAAAAAGGGATTTGATTTCCAGTAAACATTCACACTATTTTCAAGTGTATGAGACCACAGGCGCTACACTAATTATCATGAAAGGACCAGATCCTTATATGGAATTTTAGAATCCTTAGGGGCCGATTTATCACGGCCAGAATGTGCCCCAATGTAACTGTTTCCACGTGTGTTTAAGACCGCTGCTCCTTAACTCGTATGCCTCCTTTGAGGCTACAGACATGAATCCACCCAATCACATATGATCGGGTTGATTGACACCTCCTGCTAGCGGCTGATTGGCCGTGAATCTGCAGGGGGCGGTATTGCAAAAGCAGTTCACCAGAAATGCTTGTGCAATGATAAATGCTGACAGCGTATGCTGTCGGCATTTATCGATGTATGGCGGACATGATTCGCTACAGCAGATCATGTCCGCCAAAAACTTGATAAATCAAGCGGCAGTCGGCTGTGGCGAATCATGTCCACCCAACTTTGCTAAATGCCGACAGCATACGCTCTCTGCATTTAACATTGCACAAGCATTTCTGGTGAAATGCTTGTGCAATGTGGCCCCCCTGCACATTCGCGGCCAATCAGCCGATAGCAGGGGGTGTCCATCATCCCGATCAGAGGTGACGGATGAGTTAAGGTGTCTTATGACCGCCACTTTTTAACTTAAAGGGCCACTAAACCCAAAATCTTTCTTTCATGATTCAGATAGAGAATACAAATTTAAACAACATTACAATTTACTTCTATTATTTATTTTGCTTCATTTTTTAGATATCCTTATTTGAAGAAAAAGCAATGCACATGGGTGAGCCAATCACTTGAGGCTTCTATGTGCAGCAACCAATCAGCAGCTACTGAGCATATCTAGATATGCTTTCCAGCAAAGAATATCAAGAGAATAAAACAAATTAGATAATAGAAGTAAATTGGAAAGATGTTTAAAAATGCATTATCTTTCTAAATCATGAAAGAAAAAATGTGGGTATCATGGCCCTTTAACTTAAGATGATAATGAATTGTCAGCAACAATGTAAATGCAGCCATAGTGCTATGCAAGCAATAATGCTATATAACACATAAGAGTATATTCTTTTTGCACTTTTATGTCTCTGTAATTTAGATCTGGGTAAACGGCATATACATTTAAAGCCGACAATTTAGACAGCAGATTAGTCATTTAAGGGATATTTGTTGGAAATATATTGACTCACTCTTCATTTTCTTTCACTCAGGGCCAGCCTGGGCTACCAGGGCCACCAGGAAAACCCGTAAGTGTTACTAATACTTAGCATTTTCATTTCCATCTTTTTTGTTCAATAATGTCTATACACATAATGTTTCAACATTACTGGGTCTGGTACATATGTGGACAGTGAATAAATAAAAACAAAGCTAAACATTTATAAACACTGATACCCACATTTATGCATACTCTAAATGAGAGAATATATATTATGAAGATATAAAGGGGTGCTGAAGGCTAACATGAGGCATAGACAGACAATATGACGGCCCCTATTTAAGAAAGGTCTTGTGGACCTGATCCGACACTGCGGATTATGTCCGCAAGACCTCACTGAATACGGAGAGCAATACGCTCTCCGTATTCAGCATTGCACCAGCAGCTCACAAGAGCTGCTGGTGCAACGCCGCACCCTGCAGACTCGCGGCCAATTGATCGCCAGCAGGGGGGTTTCAATCAACCCGATCGTACTCGATCGGGTTGATTTCCGGCAATTCATGTCCGCCTGCTCAGAGCAGGCGGACAGGGTTATGGAGCAGCGATCTTTAGACCGCTGCTTCATAACTTGTGTTTCTGGCGAGTCTGAAGACTCGCCAGAAACACGGGCCCACAAGCTCCCTACGGAGCTTGTTAAATGGGCCCCGACCTGTTTAGTTTAAGTTAATACATTGGGATGGGTGGATGGTAAAGGTATCATTAACAGACATCTATAAAGATAATATAAAAAGCTTGGGATGCTTTGAAATAAAGCTGTACATTTCATTTCTTGGTGTAAGTACACTATGGTACAATCAATATATAATAACGAGCGCAGCAGATACTGGGTAGACCAGGGAGTGTAGGTAAACAATATTTAAATTTAAGTTCTACAAATGATTTATGATTTCCACTCATATTCTGTTGGTGGATTCTTTACAAAAAAATGATTAAAGATCTGAAACCCTGCTTAAAAAATATGAGTATGTTTATGAAATAATATATGCAGGTTATAAGGAGAAAAATGTATAGATACTATAATAATAGAAATTGTTTACTGAGGGATAAATTGTTTATTGAGGGGGGCTCTACATTTAAACTTTATGTATTTTGATTTTTAGCCTTGGTTAAACCTACATCAAGTTACATAAACAGTATTTATTAGTTTGTTACAGTACATTATGGCCTCATAATAAAGTTATACTCTTGTATAAACAGTGAACTAAGTGTGACACATTTTGATTCCAGAGTATAATACAATGGAAAGTACAGCTTAATTGTAACTGTTAGCAGTAAGATGCATGTTTAGGTTTAGGTTGTGCTGCAGGGATCATTGAGTGCTGTTTTCAAAGCACTGATCATTATTTGGTGAGAAAATATAGCAGTGTGTTATGAATGGTTATAAAAAGTTGGACATGTGTGTTTGCTTGTGTGAGCCACGAGGAGATAATGGGGCCCAATTATCAAGCTCCGAACGGAGCTTGTGGGCCTGTGTTTCTGGCGAGTCTTCACACTCGCCAGAAACAGCAAGCAGCAGTCTAAAGACCGCTGCTCCATAATCCTGTCCGCCTGCTCTGATGGCTCTGACAGGGTTATGGCCTGCTCTGGTGGACAGGAATCGCCGGAAATCAACCCGATCGAGTACGACCAGGTTGATTGCCACCCCCCTGCTGGTGGCCCATTGGCCGCGAGTCTGCAGGGGGTGGCGTTGTACCAGCAGCTCTTGTGAGCTGCTGGTGCAATGCTGAATACGGAGAGCGTATTGCTCTCTGCATTCAACGAGGTCTTGCGGACCTGATCCGCACTGTCGGATCAGGTCCGCAAGACCTTTGATAAATAGGCCCCTATGCCTAAACTTAAAAGAATTTATCAAGAAGTAGGACCTGAACCCAAAATGGTCTACAGCAAAAGATGTCAAAGATGGACATCATAGATAGGCAACCAGAGAGGTAAACCAACACACAATGATTGCCATGGACAGAAAAGTAAGTTTACAGAAATACAGGATAACCACTCATCAGATTCAGCAACATAAAAATATGATAGTGGTTATAGGTTGGCCGTGAGTAAACAATTTGTTAAACTTCTTAAAACTGATATACAAAGAGAGAAGAACTCAACCAGGAACGAACAATAGCTCAGTAGATTGTTCTTTGGTGGGTCACCACTTGGGAGCAGCCTCTTTTAGCACTTAAAATTGAGAGCAGTAAACAGACTTATTATAAGAAGAGTTGTGTACAATTAATCTGAGAAGAATCCACTGTAAGAAATATAAGGCTATTACCAGTCTAGTGATAAGGAGTTAGAGTACCAGTAAATAGGTCCTTCCCTACATAAGAACAATGTTGGATAGTTTAGTTTTAGATTAATATAGCAGATTTCACATTATAGAATGTGTTTTTTTGTATCTCTAATGGTAAGACAGGCACTAATGCTTACTCGATCGGGTTGTATTGTGGCGATGTGTGTCCGCTTGCTCAGAGCAGGCGGACAGGTTATGGAGCAGCGGTCTTTGTGACCGCTGCTTCATAACTGCTGTTTCTGGCGAGCCTGCAGGCTCGCCAGAAACACGGGGCATCAAGCTCCATTCGGAACTTGATACATATGCCCCTATAGAGGTTTCTGGTTCTCAGAGTACACAATATGAAGGACATAAAAACTTTAGAAATTATTTATAATAAAGGTAATCTGTGCCCTTGATCTAATTAGGAAATACATGGTGTGAGAAAAGGAATGAAAGGATGTGATAGCAATCTAAAGGAAAAGTAAATAATACATATTATATATAAATATAATAAATATGAAAATCCTAAACTAAAGAAAAAAAATGTCATGTTTATAAGACTTAGAAGGTACAGAAAATAATAAATATTTAAGAGATTCTGTTATTGTAAAACATAAATAAGTAAAATATTTCTATTTCTTGTATTACAGGGTCCTGGTATTGCTGGACTTCCTGTAAGTATTGATGGTTATTGCATTTATGGCTATACATTTGGCTTTCATTACTTTGGGCTATATTGGAACAGAAAAAAACTAATTGCAAATACTTATATAATGACTCTTCTCATTCCATCTCATTAGGGTAACCCAGGACCTGTTGGATTACCAGGAGAAATAGGAACTAATGGCCCCAAGGTACGGAATCTTAATGTTTCATCTCAGATGATAGTGAGCATAGACAAATGGTCCCCAATAATTGTTCTTCCTTGTAATATGCATAGTTTTGTGATATCCTCAATCAGTTTGTATAACTTAATCAATATTATGTGTTTGCCTGGAATGAGAGGAACACCTGTGTGATAACAAGCAGAGTTACTGATCAGGCATCTATGAATGTTGAGAAAATGCTGCTTCTTCTAGTACACGTGTGCACAACTCCTTCCCTAAAGCCTTAGGATATTGCATGATTGTTGTATGCTGCTATTATATTATGTGATCTTAAAATGCTCTATGTTCTACAAGAGGTAAGATATGATATTACTGATTTCTTTATTGTAATTTTAGATATGATATCAGTTTTAGATGTTTTATTTAAATAACTGGAAACTATATATTCTTTTTCAGCTCCCTCTAGCCTACATATGCTATCACTGTTACATTCCTTTTCTATAGGTTTTATATGTTACATATCCATCTAGTTTTATAATATGATATTCATAGAGCTCCTCTTAGTAAAAGTACAATATTGTACAGCTCCCTCTAGTGGTAAGATTAAGGTTATCCGCTTTGTTGGTTATTTAACCAGTGATAGGAAACAGAATATATTATGCAGCATCACTCAAAAACTAAAGCTGTTACCACTTATTTAAAAATATTATGTCTTTCCAATATACGTATTCCATCAATTGGGGAAACTGTTCCAAATGTAACCATTTCTTTATTTCTATATTTATTTTATATAACCTACACTTGTATGTATCATAAAATGACTCACCATTACTCGCCATGCTGTTAAAATACTGACTGGGTTTGCTGACAAATATTTAAAATAAGAGGGGTAACTAAAATAGGTTTCAAAGATTTCATATATTGAGACATGGAGGATTTTAATTTCAGTTTTTTATCTCCCCCATAATTTAATGAATTTTGGTTTAACCCTGAAAGTAGCTTTACCAATGCAGCAACCAGAAATCTATCTCCTACTGATGAGTTCCAAATAGAACGAAACAGGCTGTCTAGGAGTGATTTCTGGTTTGCTGCAATAATCTTGTTAAAAGGATTGCTGTGTTAAAACAGTACTTGAAGCAAAAAACTGGGAATTTGCATATCTAATTTGCATATCTTACCCAGAATTCTCTTGTGCATTGGTAACATTGTATATGAAGTATTTCTGGGAAAAAGCAAGCGGGGAATCTTGCCTAGATGTGCTAATTTCCTATGCAAATATTTATATTGATTTAATTTTGAGACATGGAGGATTTTAATTTCAGTTTTTTTATCTCCCCCATAATTTTAATGAATTTTGGTTTAACCCTGAAAGTAGCTTTACCAATGCAGCAACCAGAAATCTATCTTCTACTGATGACGTCCAAATAGAACGAAACAGGCTGTCTAGTGAGTGATTTCTGGTTTGGTGCAATAATCCTGTTAAAATAATCTCTGTGTTAAAACAGTACTTGAAGCAAAAAAACTGACTGTCTAGATTACGAGTTTTGTGGTAACAGGGGTGCGGTGCTAACAAGCTTTTTTTTTTTAACGCTACCAACAACGCTGGTATTACAGGTTTTTTCAACCCTGCGTTAGCCACAAAAAAGTGAGCGTAGAGCAGAATTTAGCTCCACATCTCACTGTAATAAAAAAAGATGGCTAAACGTGCTCGTGCATGATTTCCCCATAGGAAACAATGGGGCAGAGCCGGCTGAAAAAAAACCTAACACCTGCAAAAAAGCAGCGTTCAGCTCCTAATGCAGCCCCATTGTTTCCTATGGGGAAACCAAATTTATGTCTACACCTAACACCCTAACATGAACCCAGAGTCTAAACACCCCTAATCTTACACTTATTAACCCCTAATCTGCCGTCCCCAACATCGCCGCCACCTGCATTATAATTATTAACCCCTACTCTGCCCCCCCAACGTCGCCGCAACCTAACTACATTTATTAACCCCTAATCTGCAGCCACCAACGTCGCCACCACTATAATAAAGTTATTAACCCCTAAACCTAAGTCTAACCCTAACACCCCCCTAACTTAAATATAATTTAAATAAATCTAAATAAAATAACTACAATTAAATAAATAATTCCTATTTAAAACGAAATACTTACCTATAAAATAAACCATAAGATAGCTACAATATAATTAATAGTTACATTGTAGCTATTTTAGGATTTATTTTTATTTTACAGGCAAGTTTGTATTTATTTTAACTAGGTAGAATAGTTATTAAATAGTTATTAACTATTTAATAACTACCTAGCTAAAATAAATACAAAAGTACCTGTAAAATAAAACCTAACATAAGTTACAATTACACCTAACACTACACTATAATTAAATTAATTACCTAAACTGCCTACAATAAAATAAACTAAAGTATGAAAAACAACAAACACTAAATTACAGAAAATAAAAAAATAATTACAAAAGTTTTAAACTAATTACACCTACTCTAATCCCCCTAATAAAATAAAAAAGCCCCCCAAAATAAAAAAATTCCCTACCCTATACTAAATTACAAATAGCTATCATGGATTCTTAGTATTGCTGCCTATCCCTTTAAGCCTCCCTCATAAATTCCCATGATCCTTTATGCTCCTTGCCAATTAATGAAGTCTTAGTGTAGTAAACAGTTCATGGAACATTGCCTTCTACCTAAACTCTCACTGGCATACTGTTAAACTCAGTTTATTGCAAGCTCTAAATAGCCTTACTGGCTCTTTATCACTTTCAAGAGACAACAACTAAAGAGCGTTTTACTAATTCACCTGCTGGGACTCGTGAAAGACTTTTCTGCTGATATCCCAGTCTAAACTCTACTTACAACGAGGATTCCTCTGAAGCAGTACTGTGAAGTCTAAACTATTTGTGGACTCATTATCGAGTGTGTATCAACCTCTCTGTGAGCTTTGCCGTTCTGGACTTTAAGTCAAACACATACCGGACAATAACGCTGCAACTCTAACTCTGCTCGGCCTGTCAGCAAATCCGCCGTGCGGATTGGAGGAGCCTACGTTCACACAGACCAGCTTGCCTGCAAATTCGGAAACTGGATTGGAGGAGCCACACAACCAGGTCAGCCCTACAGCTCATACTGCCACCGGATTGGTGCATCTGCACACACCTTTTTTCCTGTGTCTCTCCACAGCCACACACGCTGAATACTTTAGCATAAAATACACGCTGTCCTCTCTGCTAACAACAAGATAGAGTAAATCAAATGGCCAGTTACTCTACAACATCAGCGTGTTATTTAAGTACTGTATATGTGAACTTTAAGTACCTATCAATCTCATACTCAAAACGCAGTCTCGTTCTTGTACATTATTGCAGAAGTTATTACTTCCCTGGTCATCCAGACTCCTTTCTCCTGTAACCACTTTAACAGGAGATCAAATCTCATTGCATTCTTAAATTCTGTTCCCAATCTGCAGTTGTGATCCAAACCCATTCTTATACTGTGACATATTAATTGGCCTAATATAAAATGGATCCAGCAGACATTCCAACAGTGGTATATAACCTTTCACAGCGTGTGGATCAACTTACCCAGGGACTCAGGGAGCTCCAGATTAAAAATTATTCTTTACTTTCTATTGTTAAAGATAACACTCCTGAACCCCAGGTATCTCTTCCTGAGACGTTTTCCGGTGACAGGTCTGATTATAGTCAATTTAAGAATTCATGTCATCTTCTTTTCCAGATGAGACCCAAGACATATTATAATGACAGAATCAAGGTCCTGACTGTGATATCCTTCTTAAGGGGAGAGCCCAGGAAGTGGGCAGACATGTTTTTCGAAACTGATGATCCCATATTAGGATCCCTTAGAGAATTTTTCACTCAAATGAATACCCTGTACGAAGATACTCAAAAGCAATTAACCGCAGAGACCATGATGCGCAATCTGAAACAAGGTAGATTTCGACTCCACATTCTGCCAAGAACACTGCTTTTCTCATCAAAAGATTCTGCAAGTCACAGAATCTGTTATACCAGATGCCTACCATGGATTCTTGGATGTCTTCAACAAGAAAGAAGCCGAGACACTTCCCCCACATCGTATCTATGATTGCCCGATTGACCTCTTACCTGGTGCTACAATTCCATATGGGCATATCTACCCTCTCTCTCAGCCAGAACTAGACCACCTCAAATCTTATCTGGATGATAACCTGAAAAAGGGATTCATCAGGCCCTCAACCTCTCCAGCAGGAGCTGGCATATTCTTTGTCAGGAATAAGGACAAAACATTACGCCCAATTATTGACTACCGACAACTTAACAAAAGAACTCTGAAAAATAGTTACCCCCTGCCACTCATCCCAGAGAGGGTTGAACGCCTTAGGGAAGCTATGATCTTCACGAAGCTTGATTTGAGAGGGGCCTACAACTTGGTCAGAATACGGGAGGGTGATGAGTGGCTCACCGCATTCAGAACTCGTTACGGCTTGTTTGAGTACCTTGTGATGCCTTTCGGGCTTTGTAATGCCCCTGCCACGTGCACTTCATTAACGACATCTTAAGAGATTTACTGTACGTGTGCATGGTTGTGTACCTGAATGACATCCTCATCTACTCAAGCAATTTGGAGGATCACGTCAAGCATGTCACTTGGGTCTTAGAGCGCCTTAGAACACATCAACTTTTTGCTAAGCCTGAGAAGTGTCTATTCCATGTCACTGAACTTTCTTTCCTGGGGTACAAAATCACCCCTTTAGGTCTCAAGATGGAACAGAATAAAGTAGACGCTATAAAAGATTGGCCCACTCCTACCTGCAAAAAGCAGGTCCAACGCTTCTTAGGCTTTTCCAACTTTTATCGAAAGTTCATCAAAGGTTTTTCGGCAATCGTTAAACCCCTCACCACTCTCACTGGATCACATGTTCCATTCAATTGGAGCATAAAGGCTCCAATTCTTCATTTTCCTGATCCACAGCTACAATATATTCTTGAAGTAGATGCCTCCAATTATGCTATTGGAGCTATACTGTCACAACGCATATCACCCACAAAAGGTTGCGTTCTTTTCGAAATTGATGCATGAATCAGCCAATCGGAATTGAAGGGACGCCATCTTGGATGACGTCACTTAAAGGAACCTTCATTCTTCAGTCGCCGTCAGATGGAAGAGGATGCTCCGCGTCGGGTGTCTTCAAGATGGACCCGCTCCGCTCCGGATGGAAGAAGATAGAAGATGCCGCCTGGATGAAGACTTCTGCCGGTCTGGATGTCCTCTTCTGGCCGGATCGGATGAAGACTTCTGCCCCTCTGGAGGTCCACTTGTGCCTGGCTGGGTGAAGACGGCTCAAGGTAGCGAGATCTTCAAGGGGGTAGTGTTAGGTTTTATTAAGGGGGTATTGGGTGAGTTTTAGAGTAGGGTTGGGTGTGTGGGTGGTGGGTTTTAATGTTGTTGGGGGGGTATTGTATTTTTGTTTCCAGGTAAAAGAGCTGATTACTTTGGGGCAATGCCTCGCAAAAGGCCCTTTTAAGGGCTATTTGTAATTTAGTATAGGGAAGGGATTTTTTTTATTTTGGGGGGCTTTTTTATTAGGGGGATTAGAGTAGGTGTAATTAGTTTAAAACTTTTGTAATTATTTTTATATTTTCTGTAAATTAGTGTATGTTGTGTTTCGTACTTTAGTTTATTTAATTTAATTGTATTTAATTGTAAGTAGTTTAGGTAATTAATTTAATTATAGTGTAGTGTTAGGTGTAATTTTAACTTATGTTAGGTTTTATTTTACAGGTACAGGTGGCCCTCGTTTTACAACGGTTCAATTTACACCGTTTCAGAATAACAACCTTTTTTTCCAGTCATGTGACTGCTATTGAAAAGCATTGAGAAGCAGTGCATTTATTAAAATAGCCAGTAGGTGGAGCTGTCCGCTTGTGTAGCAGCAAAGCCAAGTGAGCTGAAATTAATCAGTTTAACCAGACCTGAGCTATCGAGCAGATTTCAAAGGAACAAGATCTTCCTGTCTATAACTCAGTCCAGATTGGAATGCATAGAAAGAACTGTTTGCAGAAAAATGCAAGTGAAGTCTGTGTTGTGTGATTATTTTATTAGGTTTATAATGCTGTTTAGCAAATGTTTTTGTTCATTTAACTTAGTTTAATTATATATTTTGTGTTGTGGGATTATTTTATTAGGTCTATAATGCTGTCTAGCATTTAAAGTCTTCATTTCAAAGCTTTAAAAATAATGTATTAGGTGTTACTTATGACAATTTTGAGAGGGGCCTGGAACCTATCTCCCTCACTTCCCATTGACTTACATTATAAACTGGGTTTCAATTTACAACGGTTTCGATTTACAACCATTCCCTCTGGAACCTAACCCCGGCGTAAACTGAGGGCTACCTGTACTTTTGTATTTATTTTAGCTAGGTAGTTATTAAATAGTTAATAACTATTTAATAACTATTCTACCTAGTTAAAATAAATACAAACTTGCCTGTAAAATAAAAATAAATCCTAAAATAGCTACAATGTAATTATTAATTATATTGTAGCTATTTTATGGTTTATTTTATAGGTAAGTATTTCATTTTAAATAGGAATTATTTATTTAATTGTAGTTATTTTATTTAGATTTATTTAAATTATATTTAAGTTAGGGGGGGTTAGACTTAGGGTTAGACTTAGGTTTAGGGGTTATTAAATTTAATATAGTAGCGGCGACGTTGGGGGCGGCAGATAAGGGGTTAATAAATGTAGATAGGTGTCTGCGATGTTAGGGACGGCAGATTAGGGGTTAATAAAATTTAACTAGTGTTTGCGAGGCGGGAGTGCGGCAGTTTAGGGGTTAATATATTTATTAAAGTGGCGGTGATATCCGGTCGGCAGATTAGGGGTTAAATAATTTATTAAAGTGTTTGAGATGTGGGGGGGGGGGCTCGGTTTAGGGGTTAATAGGTAGTTTATGGGTGTTAGTTTACTTTGTAGCACTTTAGTTAAGAGTTTTATGTTATGGCGTTAGCCCATTAAACTCTTAACTACTGACTTTTAAATGCGGTATTAGTCTTTACAGGAGAGGCTGTACCGCTCACTTCTTCCAAGACTCGTAATACCAGCGTTAGGCAAATCCCATTAAAAAGATAGAATACGCAATTGACGTAAGGGGATTTGCGGTAAACTCGAGTTGCGGAATAAAAGTGAGCAGTACACCTGTATCTGCCAGACTCGTAATACCAGCGGGCGTTAAAAAGCAGCGTTGGGACCTCTCAGCGCTGCTTTTTAAGGCTAACGCAAGACTCGTAATCTAGCCGTGAGATTTTGCATATCTAATTTGCATATCTTACCCAGAAGTCTCTTGTGCATTGGTAACATTTTATATGAAGTATTTCTGGGAAAAAGCAAGCAGGGAATCTTGCCTAGATGTGCTAATTTCCTATGCAAATATTTATATTGATTATATATATATATATATATATATATATATATATATATATATATATATATATATATATATATATATATATATATATATGTGTGTGTGTGAGAAACTTCTCTGTGGATATACATACCTGTATGTCTAAAAATCTGTATGTGTGTGTATATATATATATATATATATGTTTGTGTGTGTGTGTATATATATATACTTGTGTATTTATATGTTTATAAGTTCAAATATGTATACACATACAGTTGCATGCAAAAGTTTAGGCACCTCTGACAATTTCTATGATTTTCATTTATAAATAATTGGGTGTTTGGATCAGCAATTTCATTTTGATCTATAAAATAACTGAAGGACATAGTAATATTTCAGTAGTGAAATGAGGTTTATTGGATTAACAGAAAATGTTCAATATTCATCCAAACGAAATTAGACAGGTGCATAAATTTGGACACCCTTGTCATTTTGTTGATTTGAATACCTGTAACTAACTAGCACTGATTAATTGGAACACACAATTGGTTTGGTGAGCCCATTAAGCCTTGAACTTCATAGACAGGTGCATCCAATCATGAGAAAAGGTATTTAAGGTGGCCAATTGCAAGTTGTTGTTCTCTTTGACTCTCCTCTGAAGAGTGGCAAAATGGGGGCCTCAAAACAACTCTCAAATGACCTGAAAACAAAGATTGTTCAACATTATGGTTTAGGGGAAGGCTACAAAAAGCTATCGCAGAGATTTAAGCTGTCAGTGTCCACTGTAAGAAACATAGTGAGGAAATGGAAGACCACAGGCACAGTTCTTGTTAAGGCCAGAAGTGGCAGGCCAAATAAAATATCTGAGAGGCAAATGCAAAGGATGGTGAGAACAGTCAAAAACAGCCTACAGACCACCTCCAGAGACCTACAACATCATCTTGCTGCAGATGGTGTCACTGTGCATCTTTCAATAATTCAGCACACTTTGCACAAGAAGAAGCTGTATGGGAGAGTGATGCGGAAGAAGCCTTTTCTGCACACACACCACAAACAGAGTCACTTGAGGTATGCAAACGCACATTTGGACAAGCCAGCTTCATTTTGGAATAAGGTGCTGTGCATTGATGAAACAAAGATTGAGTTATTTGGTCATAACAAGGGGCGTTATGCATGGCGGCAAAAGAACACAAGGTTCCAAGACAAACACTTGCTACCCACAGTAAAATTTGGTGGATGTTCCATCATGCTGTAGGGCTGTGTGGCCAGTGCCGGTACTGGGAATCTTGTTGAAGTTGAGGGTCGCATGGATTTCACTTAATATCAGCAGATACTTGAGAATAATGTTGAGGAATCAGTCACAAAGTTGAAGTTACGCCAGAGCTCGATATTTCAACAAGACAACGACCCAAAACACTGCTCAAAACCTACTCTGGAATTTATGCAAAGGAACAAGTACAATATTCTGGAATAGCCATCCCAGTCCCCAGACCTGAATATCATTGAAAATCTGTGGGGTGATTTAAAGCGGGCTGTCCATGCTCAGCAACCATCAAACCTAACTGAACTGGAGATGTTTTGCAAGGAGGAATGGTCCAAAATACCTTCATCCAGAATCCAGACACTCATTACAGGCTATAGGATTCATCTAGAGGCTGTTATTTCTTCTAAAGGAGGCTCTACTAAATATTGATGCAATATTTCTGTTGGGGTGCCCAAATGTATGCACCTGTCTAATTTCGTTTGAATGCATATTGCACATTTTCTGTTAATCCAATAAACCTAATTTTACTACTGAAATATTACTGTGTCCTTCAGTTATTTGATAGATCAAAATGAAATTGTTGATCTAAACACCCAATTATTTATAAATGAAAATTGGAAAACGGAAATTGTCATGGGTGCCTAAAATTTTGCATACGATTGTATATACACATAAATACACATGTATACATAAAGTATATATATATATATATATATATATATATATATATATATATATATATATACACTTTTGAGACTTTTCCATTCAACTGCCTTTAAATATGCAATATAATTTGTATTCAATTTTTATTTTTTAATGTATTTTGAGTAGACATACTTTACATTCCAAAGTTCTTCACTTAGAAAAAAAACTTCTTTGTAGTTTTTAAATAGTTATAAATAGTTATTTCTATATATATCTGTATATACAATATAAATCTATATTTATATATATATGTGTATATATTCATATGTATATATATGTATATATATATAAAATCAGATCTATGAAGCACATCGGAATGTAAATTATTTCTTACTCACTTCGAGTTTAGCAATGTTGGTCCAGTGCAGTGTCGGGTTAGCGTGATTTTTAGCGCTGCGCCCAATAGCTCACACGGTAACTTTTTACTTTCAATCTGTAATACGCTCACAAACCTGTCTGTGTTACAATTCAGCTTTGAGCACAGTTAGCCCATGAGTGATAAAAATATTTATCTCCACTTGTAATCTGGCCCTCTATATTTTTTATATTTATTGTGGTGGGATATCACATCTACAGTTCTCCATATAGATAAGATGTGATATCTCTGTTAAACTTCCATGCAGTTGTAGAATTCCCTATAGCTATTACATGATAGCTGAAGTTGAATGTTATACCATTATTACACTCATCTCTATTAGTATTGAGTCATGTGACTGTTGTCTCATCTGTAATTGTAAAAAAAATGCTAACATTGCAGTCATTATTGGTTATAGTTTTAATTAGTTTTTTCTCTCTCACTTGTTTAGGGTATTAGAGGACCTGTTGGACCATCAGGACCCCCTGGACCACCCGGCAAACCTGTACGTTAATATATACTCCTCCCTGCTACTGATTATAGATTATTATTTAAATGCTGAAGTGTATATAGGGTCTGGGGATGGTACTATACTCTGACAGTAGATAAAGTAGAATTAATTCATAGAAATTTTAATTCTGCATTTAGATTTGTCAAAAATGTGTCTTTGTTTACATGTCATCTATACTCCCCAAGAGAATTATTTAGTGTCAGCTTTATCCAATACTACTACACAATTTATGAGGTAGACTTCAGTATTGGATCCTATGGGACAGAAAGGTTCAATAAGAAAATACCCATTTTATTATTGCACTATTGCTTGTTTATAACTGTGTTTAACATCTGCAAAAGAGTTAAACACATAACTAAAATTAGAACTGCAGTGGCAATGGACTAGTGGTCTTACACAGCCTCTGAGCCAATCAGAGGTGGCATATTTGAGTAGCCATCAATCACTGGCCATGTTCACTATTACACTTTGTCATTGGCTCATAAAATGTGTTCAGCTAATTTCCAGTAGTAATTGCTGTTTTGGATCTGACTTTAACTATTTGTTTGCGCACAATTATATAAAAGCAATAGTGAAATAATAAAATGTGCCAACACATTACACCATTTTCTTTTTGTACTATTAGGTCCCTTTAAACGGACATTCTAATACAAAAATGTCATGCTCTAATTTGTTTTAGGGCACTTTTTCTCAACTCCAGTCTTTAAGGGCAGATTTTCATGATATCTTAACTAGTGCACAGGTGAAATAATCAGCTGATCAGTAGCCATGGTTACTTTACTAACATGCCCTCACCCATCAGCTGATTATTTGACACGTGCTCTAGTTAAGATATAGGGGTCAATTAATCAAGCTCCGTATGGCCTTCAGGCTCGCCGGAAACAGCAGTTATGAAGCAGCGGTCTAAAGACTGCTGCTCCATAACCTGTCTGCCTGCTCTGAGGCAGCGGACAGAAATTAGCCCGATCTAATACGATCGGGTTGATTGACACCCCCTGCTAGCGGCCGGTTGGCCGCGAATCTGCAAAGAGTGGCATTGCACCAGCAGTTCACAAGAACTGCTGGTGCAATGATAAATGCTGACAGCGTATGCTGTCTGCATTTATTGATGTGCAGCGAGCGGACATGATACGCTACATGGTATCATGTCCGCTCGCACATCAATAAATTGACCCCATAGTCAAAATCAGGCCTGGCACTTGAGGACTGGAGTTGAGATACAATGCTCGAAGGAGTAATAACAAGAAATATTTGCATTATACTTTTGTATCTTTCTGCTAGGTATAATTATTATGTTCCACAGAAACACAGGATATAGCATATTTATTCCTAAAATCCTAGGACCTGTTTCATACATTTTATATATTCAAAAATATATAGGACCCAGGGAGATATTTAAAGGAATTATTGTGCTGTACAGCAAACAATTTGTTATAAACATTGTGATGTTGCTGTAACAGCTTCTAAATTCTCACAAATTGGTAAACAGACAATATGTGAAATTACATTAAAGATGAAAAAACATATACAGGTAGAAGGGGGGGGGCAAGTGTAAACAACAATATATTGTGTCAATTAGGCAATATTTACATGTCATAATATAGGTTATACATGTAAACTAAAGGTTGTTTTAAATCATTTTTATGACTTTTGTATACATGGTGCCAAGATACAATAAAGTACTGCAATCAGAAAGACAACAGTTGTTTTAAATAAATATAGACTAGTATTTGCATTTTAGAACATAAAAACCAAACCAAGGTCGCAGGCAGAGAAGGTTGTGACTTACTGATGGGGACAAATTTGTAATTAATAAAAATTTATAAAAATTAAATATTTTTATTTAACATATATTAATAAAAAAGTCTGGATTTTGGAATAATTCCGGATTTCGGAATTACGGTTATGGGGATTTGTGCCTCTATTTTAAATAACAAATTAATGTCACACTTCTATTAAATATTATTCTGTGTCTCTACCACCACTGATTAATTTCATATTTTATTAGCCTCTGATACCTTAGCTTGAAGTCTACTTCATAAATTGATTAAAATGATTTAAATAAAGATTTTCTTTTTGATCCCATGAGCCTCTTTCACAATAACAGTGCATATCTTATCCATCCTTTTCTCCTTATTTAATTTAAGCGTCACTCTTGCACTTTCTTGAATAGATTGATTTAACTCCAAACTCTCTTTTCTCTCATAACACTCTCTATTCATTCCATAACACATGCACAGTTCCTAAATCCTGCAATGAACAGTAAATGCTGATTCCTTGTAATTATGGCAATTTATGGACAGGCTAAGAGTAGAAAGAAGTAATGAGATGTTTAGTGAGTATAACAAGGGATTCCTCCTGCAGGTTCAGTAATTAGGATTCTGTCTAAGGTTTTCTTATTAATTTGTATTTCAGGGTCCGTCAGGAAGCATTCAGGGCTTGGAAGGCAGCGCTGATTTCCTGGTGCGTATTCTGCAGAGGCTAATACAGATAATAATTACCTGTGAGCTGGGGCAAATTCTACTTATAGAAAATCATCAGACATCAGGGGAGCCTAGCATTCCCTTTCGTTCAACATGGTTAAATAAATATATTCTGAACATTATTATTTGAAATCTACTTATGCAGGACAAATCAAGGGGATTTCATAGCAGCATTCTGTTGCTTCTTAGTAATAACTAATAGTAGTATGACACACTTTAATCATTCAATGGTTAATTCAATTTAAATTAATTGTACGTGCACATATGTGTTTGTCTGGTTCACTGTACATGTGTGTGTGACTTGTTACTATTCTAATAGCATCCAGTGGTAACCTGTGAGATATATATATATATATATATATATATATATATATATATATATAGTATGTGTATATATATATATATATATATATATATATATATATATATATATATATATATAGTATAGAATACAGTATAGTATGATGTAAGAGTTGCCATTTTAAAATATTTATTTAGAAAATACTATAAATGATATAATAGAACAGCTATAAATGTTACAGTATTTTGTATTTCACTTGATAGCAACACTTAACTTGTAATATGAAAGTAATGAGCGAGCTAATAGTACACTCTGTGCTATGTATAAAAAGTATAGAGTGCACTAAAAAAGATTTGGCTGCGTTATGTTGCTCTGGTTAAACTTTGTAACCATTCACTTGCAATACCATATTGTGTGGGTAATTCTTAGCACAAGACTGAGTGCTAGATAATGCCCCCTGAGCTATTGATTGCACTCCACTTGTGATCTAGACACTATGGGGAATTCAACTTGGAGTTTAAAACAACAGTAAAGTCAAAATTAAACTTTCATGATTCAGATAGAGCATAAAAATTTAAAGAACTTCCCGATTTACTTCTATTATCTAATTTCCTTCATTTTCTTGGTATTTTCCTCTTATCCTTTCTTGAAAAGTAGGTCGGCTCTTGAGCAGCAATGCACTACTAGGAGCTAGCTGGTGATTGGTGGCTGTACATATTTGCCTCTTGGTTCACCCAATCTCTCAGTAGTGTATTGCTGTTACTTCAAGGATACCAAGAGAATTAATCAAATTTGATAATAGAAGTAAATTAGAAAGTTGATTAAAGTGTATGCTTTATCTAAATCATGAAAGAAATTATATGGTTTCATGTCCCTTTAGTTTCTCTTTAATATACAGCTGTCATCATGCTACCTCCCAAACATTTACATTTTGTCACTGAAAGATTGAGTGTAATGAGGTGTGGTCTGCGATATTCAGGCGTGAGACCTGAGCAAACTTAGGGCTAGAAGAATTAAAGACAGAGTGGGACAAAAACTCCTGCAAATTGTTTATCATTTGGAAGCTATGCATCTTTACAATGGTGTGTGCAGAAAGTACTATCAGATCAGTATATTAATATGTGCATATTGTGTACATGGGACATTCATGACTTGTAAGCTGACAAATAGACCTACAATATGTTTTCCTATTAAATTAAACCATGTTACTGAATAGCTAGGGATAACAGTAATGCTGTCATTTAGGCCACTTATTGTTTGTTTTACTAAACTTGTTCTATACCTCAAGAAAGGCTTCAGTAGGAATTGAAAAGTTAGACTAGTAACATGTAATGTTTACACAATATATATGTTATTTGTGCAGGGATTTTGCATATATGATGTTTATTTCTAATGAAAGCTTTTCTCTTTTTATTTTTCAGTGCCCAACTAACTGTCCAGCTGGACCAAAAGGGCCCCAAGGACTGCAAGGAGTTAAAGTAAGCTAGATCACATGCACCTGCACATGCACACACATGTGAATACACACAGAACTCCAAATACACTGCACAGACACACACACACACAAAGACACACAAACATACACACACAAACACACACATACACGCAGACACACAAAAACACAAATTCAAATACACTGCACAAAACACACACAAAGATACAAATACCGTACATCACACACACGCACACACAAAGATAAAATGCACTGCACATGCAAATATACAAGCACACTGCACACACACAAAGACACACATACATACACATGCACGCATGCACACACACAGAAATACACCCACAAAAGATACCAATACACTACACACACACAAAGATGCAAATTCACTGCGCACACACACAAAGATATACATGCACTGCAAACACACACAAATATACAAATACACTGTACAGGCACACAAACATAAAAGTGTGTACACATATGCTGCACAAACACAAATACATACATTGTACATAAACACACATGCACACACACAAACTCAGAGACGCACACGCTTACACCAACACACAAATAACAAAAAATGTTAACACTAACAGAATACTGTACCACATATCCACTACTCCTATGATTTTCTTTCAATTTACCTATCTTTACGCACTTAGCTTTAGGAAAGTTTTAGTTAATTTAACATGTATTTTTTTCTTTTAGGGACACAAGGGACGTCCAGGGCCCTTGGGAGAGTCAGGACTTCAAGGAAAGTCTGTGAGTATAACCTTACTTATAGTTTTTAAATTTCATGTTAAAAGGGACATTAGACGCTAAATACATTACATGAACCTTCCTCTAATTATGGGTACCGCCATTTTGGAACATAGGCTTCCCTGTAGGAATCTAAAAGAGAGTTGTTGCACATGTGCAAACACGTCAGCAATGGAATACAGTAAAAGCTAGATTTCAACATGGTGGCATCAATGATTAGAGGGATGCAGGAAATAACTTCAATACTATGCATACAAAATGTGATTAATGTCCACTTAAAGGGACACTCAAGTCAAAATTAAACTTTCATGATTAAGATAGAGCAAGACATTTTCAACAACTTTTCAATTAACTTCCATGAACAAAATGTGTCTTTTTATAGTTACAATTTTCGAGTAACCAGATCCTACTGAGCATATGCAAGAATGCATAGAATATACATATATGCATTTGTGATTGGCTGATGGTTGTCACATGATACAGAATGAGTGGAAATAGCCATGACTTTGAAATTCATCAGAAAAAAATCAACTACTCATTTGCAGTTCAGACAGAGGGGCCGATTTATCAAGGGCCGAATGGCCCCTGATGCCCCTGTTTCCGCGCGAGCCTTCAGGCTCTCCGGAAACAGCAGTTATGAAGCAGCGGTCTTAAGACTGCTGCTCCTTAACTGGTCTGCTGCCTATGAGGCTGCAGACATCAATCTGCCCGATCCTATACGATCGGGTTGATTGACACCCCCTGCTAGCGGCCAATTGGCCGCGAATCTGCAGGGGACGGCATTGCACAAGCAGTTCACCAGAATCATGACAGACAGACTGATAAATCAGCCCCTAAGTGCTATTGCATTTTCTTTTTATCATGCATATCTAGTGTGTTTACTGGTCCTTTAATTAGAGGTGATTCAATCATTATTATGTGTGATTCAGACATCCGAATATGAAATGAGTATCTACAAGAGTCCCTCTTATAGATATTTACAGCCAGCATGGAAAGAAAACTTGCAAAAACTTTTTTTTATTATTATAATGTAATGCAAAACTCTCCTTCACATCCAGAATATTGCATAGTGAGATAATCAGTAGGCACGTGCAAATTTTTATATTCAACATTTGTTTTCTAAATCAATTCCGAATATGGCCACAGACATTATCATTTGGCTATTTATTCATGTAATAGTGCAACACCCAAAGATCTGATACTATTATACAAATAAATCTGGCACCAAATATAGGCAAAAGCTGCTGCCTGCCAGCTAAAATGTGCCTTTCTGAAAATCTTTTAGGGATCTCGAAGTACTGAGAAAACTTCATAGATAATCTAGCCAGACCAGATGATTTTAGAGCAGGATTCTTCAGACCACGGGTCAGGACCCATTACTGGGTTGCAACACCATGTTTACTGGGTCGCGGCTTGTGTGTGTGTTGTATGAGAGTGTGTGTGTGTTGTATGAGAGTGTGTGTATGTTTTATGACAGCGTGTTTGTGTTGTATGAGAGTGTGTGGTGTGTGTGTTGTACGAGAGTGTGTGTGGTGTGTGTTGTATGAGAGTGTGTGTGTGTTGTATGAAAATGTGTGTTGTATGAGAGTCTATGTTGTATTAGAGTGTGTGTGTGATGTGGTAAAGAAGGATATAAGCGCCTACTGTGTACCTATAGCCTAGGAGAGGTGCACCTAGCAAGCACCCAAGAAAGAGAAATTGTAATGAAAGGACCTAGGCGCCAACTAAGCAAATGGCAGGTATGAGCACGTTTTAAAAAGGTTTATTACAATATAAAACAATATAAAACATAGGATAAAATACAATGATACAATATAAACCAATATTTCATGGATCCATGATGGTTTTAACAATTTGTGGCACAATGATGGTATAGGTTACAATTATAAAACAATGAGAAAAGTAAACCTAATTGTTGTGGGTACACAATCCTATAGAATTTAGGATGTTGGCCTGGACCCAAACTGTGTTGCTCCAAAGATTGCAGTACAATCTAATGTGTGGTGTATAAAAACAGTCTGTGAGATCAGTCTCACACCTAGATAATTGTGGTAATGATAGTGTGAAAAGAATATGTGATTGTGTATAAACAGTTCTAGGGAATAAACAATTGGCAAGGGGCCTTGCCAAAATCCAACGTGATTCTAAAAATCGGCAGGAGGCCGTGTCACATCCAACGTGGTTCCAAAAAGTGTGATACAATAATATAGTGACAATAAAAATGGTAACAATAAAAATACAATAAAAGTATAATAAAAATATATAAAAATATATGGATGCAAAAACAAAGCGAAAAATAAATATAGGTGAAAGTCAAATAGATGAAAAAAAGTCACAATAAAGTCTTGTGTGAAAATCCAAAAAGTGAAATCCTGTTGTTATCCTATTCCCCTTGGTGGATATACGTATCCAGAGTATAATTTTGATTGTAGAGAATATCCCAGAGAATGTGAGGAAATGTGCCTAGTGATAAACTAGTATACAGACATAGTCCCTCCTAAAAAACAGAAGTATAGATAGTGTAGATTGTACAAAATAAAAACACAAATAGAATAAGGCTTACCAGTGTCTACGCGTTTCGGCCCGTGTCAGGCCTTTCTCAAGTCTTGAGAAAGGCCTGACAAGTTTCGGCCCGTGTCAGGCCTTTCTCAAGTCTTGAGAAAGGCCTGACACGGGCCGAAACACGTAGACACTGGTAAGCCTTATTCTATTTGTGTTTTTATTTTGTACAATCTACACTATCTATACTTCTGTTTTTTAGGAGGGACCATGTCTGTATACTAGTTTTTCACTAGGCACATTTCCTCACATTCTCTGGGATATTCTCTACAATCAAAATTATACTCTGGATACGTATATCCACCAAGGGGAATAGGATAACAACAGGATTTCACTTTTTGGATTTTCACACAAGACTTTATTGTGACTTTTTTTCATCTATTTGACTTTCACCTATATTTATTTTTCGCTTTGTTTTTGCATCCATATATTTTTATATATTTTTATTATACTTTTATTGTATTTTTATTGTTACCATTTTTATTGTCACTATATTATTGTATCACACTTTTTGGAACCACGTTGGATGTGACACGGCCTCCTGCCGATTTTTAGAATCACGTTGGATTTTGGCAAGGCCCCTTGCCAATTGTTTATTCCCTAGAACTGTTTATACACAATCACATATTCTTTTCACACTATCATTACCACAATTATCTAGGTGTGAGACTGATCTCACAGACTGTTTTTATACACCACACATTAGATTGTACTGCAATCTTTGGAGCAACACAGTTTGGGTCCAGGCCAACATCCTAAATTCTATAGGATTGTGTACCCACAACAATTAGGTTTACTTTTCTCATTGTTTTATAATTGTAACCTATACCATCATTGTGCCACAAATTGTTAAAACCATCATGGATCCATGAAATATTGGTTTATATTGTATCATTGTATTTTATCCTGTGTGTGTGATGTGTGTGTTTTTAATTTTTCTGTTAAATGTATTGATTTTATTTATTTACTAAATTAACTGTTAAAGTTGACATAAACTGGATGGTCAGTTGGTTATACTGAATTCCACTTAACACAGTATGTTTTGTACGCTGCAGGGTTCAAAGGGCGATGTTGGTATTTCGGGAGAACAAGGAATTCCAGGACCTCCGGTAAAGTACAAAAGCCTAACTTATTATCTTTAGTCTTTTGCTTTTGTAGTCTATAAAGTATATCACACATGGGCGTATCTTTTTCTAGGTAAACAAGGCACTTGCCACTGGCAGCAGATTTTGGGGGGGCAATACTATTTGAGTCTCATAACCTGCACACTACACTACACACACACACATATACTTGTACACTGCACTATACACACACACACACACCATAAACACACACACACACACACACTCACCATATACTGTACATACACACACTTAAACTTCAATATTTACTTTGGAAATTTCATTAAAAAATGTCACGTTACACCCTCACCAAAAAAATATTATGGAAAAAAAGGCCTAAAAAAAATTCTCAGGCTTGTTTTTTTTAACTGTTCTCTTCCCTAAATACAATAAATGACTAGGTAGAGTTTTCGGCATAATGTAATTACAAGATTCCTCTGCAGTCTTGCAATAAATTAACTATACACTAGGTGAGTGTGAACATTCTGAATGCATTAACACCTTACTTACAGCAGTTGTTTTTCAGCAGCGAAACTTCATCCACTATTTGCTTTATTTGGAGAAGCCAATCCTGACCTTTTACTTGAGTACACAAGGCTTGTCACTATCATTTTGTTAGCAAAATATCCACTGTTTTGCATTCACTTATCTTATTATCTCTGTTAAGTCCAATTAAAGAGACAGTATACACTTTTCATATAACTGATCTAACAGTATAAAACATTTTAAAAACTTCATGAGAAGCTCCCAGTTTAGCACTGTTGATGAGTTTAGGCTGGGATACCCACTGAAAGGAGCTGAAAAAGCAGGAAGAGCAGACCCTACCCTGCATATGAAAAGACCCATTACACAAACAGGAGCAAGCAGGAGTCTGTAGACTTGACCCTACATCTGATTCTTTGGGGCTTGATTAGGAGTCTTAAATCAGCACAATGTTATTAAAATTAATAAAAAATATACATTGTTACAAAAAAAATTCCAGATGGGCTATCCACAAAATATTTATGCAAAGAAAAATCTAGTTTACAGTGTCCCTTTAAGGATATGTATGTGGCAGGCTTCGGTTTGTAAAGTCTGAAGTCTGCACTTCCTATTCTCATGAGAAACCCATAATTCTCTGACTTAAATTACAGGAACAGGGGGCAAAATAAATACTATATTGTAAAGTTGTTTTTTTACTACACATAATTAAATATGTTTTATTGCCATTGTTAAGTGTTAACCGTTCCTTTAAGGTTTTAATATTGTTTCAAAATGTTGATATCTTTTCTCTTTCTGGCTACAGGGACCTCAGGGAATACGCGGCTTCCCTGGGCTTGCAGGACCTAAGGGCGAGACGGTAAGTGACAGTAAAATGTGGACAGGAGGTGTGAGCTAGGAGTGTTTATCAACCCCAGCCTTTAAGTACCCCTAACATGCCAGATTTTCATTATGCCTTAACTAGAGCACAGGTGAAATAATCAGCTGATCAATCACCATGGCTACTAACCGGTTTCCAGCCATCAGCTAATTTTTTTTCTCCTGGGCACTAGGTAAGATATATTCAGAATCTGGCTTGTTAGGGCTTTTTGAGCATGGAAATTACCTACTATTCTTGTCATCTTCTATAGAGCTGTTATAATTGATAACAGAGACTGAGATGAAGCGAAAAATCTAAGTAAAAAATAGCATGCTAGTATTCCAGTGAGTGTAGGGAGCAAATATATACAAGGTTTGAAATTTCCACTATTCCAGGTTGCAGTGGGTGAGTACAAAATTTGCCTTTTTCCAATCTTTAACATTGAGTGGACTAGTAACTTTTTCCCTCTGGCCTAACCCCTGACTAGTAAACTATATATATATAATTTGCCCGTTTATGGGCGCATGATAAATAACCAACCATTACAAGTGTCTGGTTATTGTTACCGTGAGCTTACGGTTTCAATTAGTGCTCAGAAAATTAAACAGAGGTCAGAGCTCTGGTTAATTTTTAAAATGTGCCCTAATTGCCCCCACAAAATGTGTGTAGTGGGTTTAATATAATAAAGAATAGTAGCATTTTTCATTTTTTTTTAAATTGCACTAAGCAGTTTGTGAGGGCTAAAGTTGGCGGGTGTGAGGTGTTCGAAAAAAAAAATCGGCACTAAAAAATGCCTTTACATTGCAGTCTATGGGGACTGTGTGTTCACTCTAAGGGGCCTATTTATCAAGCTCTGTATGGTCCGGTCCATCAACCCGATCCAATACGGGCTGTGATAGAGCGTATGCTGTCGGCATTTATCAATGTGCAGCAGACATGATCCACAACATCGGATCATGTCTGCTTGCACATTAGTAAATAGGCCCCTAAATATATATGTATATGCTAATAGACATATATATTTATGTGTTAATATGTGTATATACATATAGAAACACATAAATATATGTGTATAAATTCATACATATATATTTATAACGAGGCTCCCATTAGAGCCTATGGAAGTGCACTGGTACTACTAAGTTGAGCGCAAATATCTCTTTAGCAGGAGCGATATTTTGCGCTCAACTTGTTATCTGGCCCTTAGTGTTTTCTACTCATATTTGCATGCCCCCATCTTGCACCACCAATCACAAGCATGCTATAGTTCACAGTTATACAAATAAAATACATTCATGTGTACTAATTCAGGGCCAAGAGGGGCAGTACTTTTTTTTTTTTTTTTTTGCTCAAGCACTAACTGCGTTCAAAGTTAAAAATTAGCGTTGCTGGATTACAAGTCAAAAGAAAAAACAAACTTGTTCTTAATTAATATCATGTTTGTTACAGTGTGGTCACATTATTATAATAATAAGACATTCAGAACTATAAAGTCGCAGAAATATTAATATCCCAAACACGAAATCTTCTTCCTAAAAAAAAAAAACATGCCAAAAGCAAAATACACGCTTTTCATAATCACAACAAAAATTAAAATGCATATTGTAGCATAATAAAATAAAATACATATAAATAAAGCTTTTTATATACATGTACAATATACCCACATCCCCACAATTTAGGTGTATTATTGATGTACTAGTTTCACTATTGTATTGTAGCAAAAGGGGTTGAGTTTCGGTTGACACATGTAAATTGTATTGCGATACAATACTGAAAGGGATCATTTACATTACACCTTCAATGTAGGTGACGATGCTGCTTTTAACATCTCGCCAGTATCAGAAAAGCATCTACAGAGATGTACAGTAAAACGCTTCTCGGCAGGACTGCCTTCAAATACTGATTTCAGCCCTTTTTAACATTTCACCAGCAATCTTGATCATACAACGGATCCCTTTTAAAGATATCGCCATTGCCACAATGATTTGATCATCAGGGCCTTTATACACTAACAGGATATAGGTTCAATATTACAGTGCTCCCAGCCTTTCTGAATTTTGCAGGAAAGTTTCAGTTTAGGAGCTTTCTATCATTGTCCCATCTGCAGCACTTCCTTCTCTTCCCTGTCCCTGTATCACTAAATGCTAACAGTTTGCAATTCCTGGACCACCATATGTACATCACACCCAATCCCCCACATTACACCCTGTCTGCCCTAGAACACCCTAGCTCTGCCCTGACCTTCATTGACCCCAACCAAAGCTTGTTACAACTCCTCCGACTTGTCTCCCTGACTTTCCCCAAGCCTCCTGGTCCCAGATAGTTTCCAGTCAATGTTGTAAGGTAGGATATTAAGTAATGTAGTTATGGTCTGATTTTTATATAGGACAAATTATGCCACAATAATATAATTGCTAAGTAATGTAGTTGTGTTCTAATATATCTAATATCTAATATAAAAGCATTTTAGCTCTTGCTTATTGTGGCAACTAAAGACTTTAAATAAGTTACAATTCACAAGTTTTCATTATCCTTGTTGATTTGCTTTGCAGGGTCCTAATGGATACAAGGGGATGATTGGATCTGTTGGAGCAGCAGGGAAGCCGGTAAGATCCAGGGAAGATAGTGTTGAATTCTCATTATTAGAAAAATAAGAGATCAGTTAAAATGTTTGCATTAAAGAGGAGCAGATGCTGAAACCAGAGGAAAATGCATATTTCATAAAACACCCAATCTTATCTAAGGTGGCAATTTTTGTGTGTAAAATTTACATCAAGGTAAAAGTTTGATGTTAGATAAAATAATGGTATGGTTATGTGTATATTGATCTCTAGAACAGTGAATTTCAGGAATTCTGCGCCATTTGTTAAATCAGTTGCTTAAGTTATGTATGTAGCTTTAATACTTTAGCCCACACATAATATCACCCAGGAATTCATAGTCTAAATATATTTACTTTTCCATGAACCACCTCCTGCAACGAGGAAGAAATTTTTTTTTATGTAAAATGTCATACGTTAAATACGCCCTCATCTTAGTGGCAGATTCCAGAGTCTTCATTAAGCTGCAACCTGCAGAGAAGGCGTTCAGTATATAACTCCAAATTGGAATGGACCCTTATTAGCATTAACTAATGAGCATGACTTAGCTACCCTTTTTACAATTTCTGTCTATTTGTTTTAGGGCGAGGAGGGACCAAAGGGGCCCCCAGGAGAGCCAGGAGAGAAAGGAGACCGGGTAAGTCATACTGACATTTTTTTGCTGTTGCACTCTTACATTCTAAAAAGAAAAGAAATATAATGAAACATGCACTTTTGTGTATTTCTCTAAAGCTCAGGATTTGTAGCAATATTTTGAGTGTGAGCATGAAATCCTGCACCGTCTATATATATATAAAGCATTACAACAAATACATTGAATATTTGTTTTCTTGTTTTTTCTTGATAAACCAAAAATATCTCAAATATAAGCCCTTAAATGAATTTAAATTACATTAATGCAATACCCTATTGGTGCTTCTTGAGGAATGGAATTGAGAAACACTGAAGCAATAAACTCTTTAATTTGTGTACAAAGCAACAAAGTGAAGCTGATTATTCTCTCATTATTTGATGGAATTGCTAATCTGCATGTCTATATTTCAGGGAGCTCGTGGTATTGTTGGACAGATTGGAGCCATGGGTCCTAAAGGCAACAATGTAGGTTTGATTGTGATGCTAGGTTAAACATATTCATTTGTAAAGCAGATATTTCTTATTGGTATTACTTTGATTTAGAAAGTTATACTATATTTCATGTGACAGTAGAAACATTGCTTCTGTGACTTTGTATATTTTTTAGTACATTTATGCTGGGGTAGGGGTGGTGGACCATACACTACAGAGCAGTGAGTTGCCCTTATGCTCTGCAATGAGATTTTAGCTACTGCTTCCTGGAACAGCATAAAATGAAGCATGGGGGGTGGGCGTGAGCAGCGTTATAGTTGCTTTAGCTTTTGTCTTTCCCTTGCAGGGCCTTCCTGGTATTGATGGCAAGGATGGTACTCCTGGTATTCCTGGAGTGAAGGTAAGTATCTTGTTCATTTAATCATTTTCCTTGTTTGTTTTTGTAATCTCGTATAATTAATTCTAATAATTTTCTTTTTTTTAATTTAATATTTTTATTTATTTATTCTCATTCATTACTTCTTATTGTTCTCTTTATCAGTCACATTTGTCCTTCTTCTTTTTTTGCTGTAATTGAAGGGATATTAAACACTTAATATATATCAGGCACCTCCCTCTAATTATGGGCGCTGCCATTTTGGAACCTAGGTTTCACTGCAGTTACCTGAAGGAGAGTTGCTGCACATGCGCAAGTACAGGTCAGCACTGAAATGCAGTGAAACCTAGATTTCAACATGGTGGCACCCATTATTAGAGAGAGGTGGTAAATAACCTCAATTCTAACCTCAATGCTAAGCCTATTTATTGTCTCTTTAAGTTATCCCCAAGTTATCTCTTCTTATTTACTTAGCTTTTTTTCCTCTAGTCATATCACCTCACTTATGGGCTTTCCTCTTTCAGTATTGCCAAGTCACAATATGATATATAAAGAGTAGAAATTAATATAGTTTTAAAACAAAACTATTGTTAACACAAATATTTATTTACTGGTATAGATATTTAAATATCAAAATGATAATCTCATTCTCAAAAGTATTGAATAATAAGTTAGAGAAAGTTTAAAAATAATCTTCCACTAAGATTGTATTATATAGTACTTTATTTTCTATATAGCTAATGTCTGTGACATCCCCGGATGTACAAATGAATGGTCTATTAATGTGTGGCTTTTAGTTTTGACAAATTACACGTTTTCATTGCTCTTTCTAGGGTAGCCCTGGAAGAAATGGAATTCCAGGAGCTCCTGGTCACCAAGGGTTAGCTGTAAGTATCTTGTTCAGATTCATAGTGGAGTTGTGAGTGCTGTCTATGCTTTTACAGACCAGAGACTTTGAACAGAAAAATTTAAACTCATGTTTCCTTTTTTTATTTTCTAGGGATTGCCTGGTCAGCCAGGTTCCAAAGGAGGAGCTGGACAGAAGGTATGTAGTAGAAAATCAAACTCCATTACATGCATACACTATGAATCGCAATTTCTGCTCCTTAGGACTATATATGGGATGTGTCTGTCATTATGATTCTAGAAGTGGAGTAGATGTACATTATCCAATATACCATTTGTAAGCACATTGAATTTGACTAAAAAACTTTGGTGGCAGTAGTGGTTCCAGAAATGACATATTGAGGCAAACACTTCCCCTGCAGTACTACATGTAGGGGCCAGATCTGAGTTAGGGAGCTGTGGGTGTTCAAAGGTTGGAGTACGGGGAGGTGGAGTTATTGGAGTTCCATGGGTGGAACTAGGCAGTTTGGAGTGTGGCTAGATGGTCAGAGGCATTGTTAGGCAGGAAAAAACAGTGGAAGGGAGAGGTAATTTTCATCCTGCTTCTGGTCTCAGCTTTTTATTCCCATTACTAGAATAATTTATTTGTAATGTGACATTGTATTTCTCAGTGTTAAATATGAGATCAAATAAATGGTAACAAGATGTGGGTATGCAAACTGAGACAGAATAATTTGAGGGCATAACAAACATGTAACAACATAATATTCTTTATCTTTAATATTTTGGGCATTCACACAGCATCTCATGTCTCAAATTATACTTCTTTTACTTTAAGGGTGAGCCTGGCTCTCGTGGTGAGCCTGGATTTGCTGGAGCACCCGGAAAGCAGGTGCGTTAACTTTTTTTATCAACTTTCTATCTCTCTATCTCTTTTCTCTCACCTCAAGAAGACTTTAAAGCATAACATATTTACTATCTATTGGTTCATCTATCTCCTTTGATGTACAGAAGTCATTTATCCAATTACATACAAAAGGTGTTCTGAAATTGGGTTATTAACTACTAGTTCATCTACATAATTTTAAGGAAATTGGTTGAATGAAATTCCCCAAAAGTTAAGACTGCAGGGGCAGAATGTGTAATAGAACTTATCAAAGTATTAATGAATAAAAAGTTAAAGGATTTTTTTCATCTGTTATAGAATATGTCACCAGGAATAAGAAAATGTTGAATAGTTACTATGTAAGATCACATTTATCTATTTATCTAGGTACAAGATAATAATAGCAATAATAATTGTATAATTGTATTTATGTAATTAGTATCTACACTCCACACATTGAAAGTGACCGGAATTAGCCTAAGTCTAAATATGAGGATTAAATAAAAGTGAAGAGTCAATTGTTTCCCAAAGCTATGGGGTTGTTTACTTAAATATATATCGGTCTGGAAGGCTGAGATAAGACCACAGATGTAACGCATCAAGAGAGTGAAGGATATAAACAAGCTCCAAAGTACCTTATATACTGTAGTGCAGGAGACAGGAACACTGCCACAAACTGTATGAGAAGCACATAGAAATATAACCACTTGGTATTTTGAGACTGACCTTTTTTGTCAGCATTAGTTTATCATACTACAGGATATTTCACCTTTGTGAATTGCATTAGAAGCTAAAAGAGACTGCACCATGAGTGGCACTGACCTGATGAACAAGCAGAAACTTTTTTCCAGTTATTCTTTCTCAGTTAGTGTGTCTCTTTTTTCTTTTCTGTATGAAAAATTACTCTGGGGTTTGCTATAAGAGTAAGTAGGTGAAGCCAGGCCTGGACCTTGCTCACTTGTCCTACCTAGAAGGATGCAACCGCACCTCACTGATGAGGCTCAGAGAGGCTGAAACATATCTAGAGTTTATTGTTTTCTGCTGCTCACAGGAGAATTGCCTGGTATTTCAGGTCTGAACTGTTTTCTTTCATAAGGTGGTGATAGTCCATGAGCCCTAACTCCTGGCATTCAGCTTCTGGCTGCTAGGAGGCATCAAAGATACTACCCAACACTTCACAAGCTTTTAACCCCTCTCACCTTTATGGTATCCAAATCTTAATCTTTGCTTCCACAGGAGGAAGGTGAAGAATAGAAGTTTACCAAGACCAATTTTTGCCATAAGAGACCATTGAGTAGTTACAGAAAATCACCCTCTTGGAGTTAAACAAAAATCTGGCACAGGTGTCACTGGGATTTGTACCTTAGCCTCCTCTTGTTGAGTCAGGCTATTACAGGTGTCGCAGGGACTTGTGCCTTAGCCTCCTCCTGTCAGGTCATCGTTGTACTCCTTTGTGATATCATCTACTGTTGCTAGCGCAGCACTGGATAGGCTCTCTACTGGAAGCTGTCTTTTCTGCAGCTTTAATCACGGTAAATTGGGTGCATCTTAAGGTAAGTGAAAACATTTTCATGCACTCACATAGCCCACATGCCATTAGCAGTTACCATATTGTAAACTACATCATAACCAGGGGGCATTTAGTCTTGTTACAAATCTCTCCACCTCGTATATTTACACATTTTACTAGCTGTACTTAGTAAATGTGTATGTGTGTGGCATGTAATGGTTTACAACATACAGTATATCACAGACTTTTCTACCATCTCTATTTATTATCATATCACTTTCATTTATAGCTTCTGCAACTGTTATTGTACACTCTTTCTGTGTTTGAACTTTTACTTAAACAAATTTTATTTAAATGCTTTTACTTATTGTGTAGTTTGTTTTTTAGCCCTAAACTTTTAGTTTCATTTCCGCTCTCCACAGTTGTGCTCATGTGTTTTTTTCTGTACTATGGGTCGAAGATTGCACACTGGATTTGATGAGTTATAGTTAACTATATAGTTTCCCGCCTGCACTATCTTTGGCCTTTTTTGTTATTTATATCTGTATTTTTTTCTTTTGCGCTTATACAGGACTTTAGGATGGATAGATTGGTCTATAGATTGATATTTTTCCACAGAGAATGTATGGCAGTAATGTTTTACAACATTGTATAACAAAGCTACAAATAATGTTGCAAAACACTGCTGCCTTAGAGTACTAAAGACATGTGCACCCTCCTGAGCTCTTATGAGCCTGCCTAATTTTACTCTTCAATAAAAGATACCAAATTTCATAACAGAAGTAAATTGGAAAGTTGTTTAAAATTGCACGCTCTATCCAAATCTTGATAGTTTAATTTTGACTTTACTGTCCCATAATTTAGCCTTTTTTTCCTATAAAGGACCTTATCCTACTCCGGTGTATTTCCTCACAAGGTCGTCAATGGATTTACTCCAGGTTTGTAAAACTTGTGTGCACTCATCTAAAATTGAGGCTTGACTTTTTTGTCTCCTCCAATTAAGTTGAAACTTGTATTTACAGAGACTCCACACATTGTAAATACCGTGCTCTATGGTTTATCACAAACCTATGCCTGCACCTGATTACTTTAAAAATTAAGTTTCAGACAATACTAAATTCTCTGAATCTTTTCTCTTTGCTAAGAGAGGTTTTAAGTATTTTAGATGTTCAAGACTCTAATCCAGCTGAAGACAAATCTCACAATTTGATTTCAATTTTAATTATCTCTGCCTTTCCTGAGTAAGGATTTATTTTCCTTGGTTACATACCATTATTTCTACTGTGACTGCAGGATATAGGACATTCCTTCCTCAGGGCATGACTTCTAAAGGAAAATACTGATTTTAATAGCCATTTTCGTTGCTTACTCAGTCAAGGAACTTCAATTTTCCTCTTTTTCACAGACTCTAGATATTTCCAGTTCCAGATAAGTCCTGTTTTATTGGAGTAGACTAGACAATCTAAGAAGCCTTTTTCATAACAGTATGTTCAGAAACTCTGGATTCCAACTATATTTGGCTGTGATTAGTGTATGGGCTTTAGGCCAACATTTCCTTTGATGAAGGTTATTCTTGCTTCTTTTTTGAAGGATTCTGCTCAGAGAGGAATCCTTTTTTATCTCAGCCTTTGTCCTGGAACCTAGGAGGTGATAGTTTCAGTTTTAGTTTTTTGGAATAAAATCGATGATTTTATTCCAACTTTTCATATTTTGCACCCAAGAAAGAGGGAACTTTATGGCCTAATTTGGATCTTGAGATTTGTTACTTTAGTTTCCTGGTTAAATAACTTATTAAGTATGGCTTTAACAGGACAATTTCTTGCAAACATTTTACAATCGATTCACTAAACTAGTTCCACTTTATGGGATTTTTAAATTGAGGCTTCTGTTATGTAGATTGTACATTAGCAACTTGGTCTTGTATATTCACTTTTCTTTTGAGATAGTGTTTTTGACTGTAAAGTCCTTCAGTCTTAGTGGCTGGTAATTAGGTGTCTGCCTTAAAGGGACAGTATACTATAAAATAGTTTTTCCCTTAATGTGTTTCCAATTACTTTTTTTTTACCTGCTGGCAGAGTATAAAATGTATGAGATTTGCTTTTTTAAGGCTTATTTGTGTATAAGAATGAGCTGATTTTGTGTTTTGAAGCCACAACCTAATACAATGCTTTTATTCTTATATCTGTCCATAAACCAGTCACCAGTACTTGGAGAGAACAATGGAAAATTAACATTTTATTACTTTATCTCTTCTATAACCCACCGGGAGTGTAATTTCTTATACTGGCTGTGTTTACACAGCTTGGCCTTGAGGCCAAAAACTTTCAGGATGGGTGGAGATACCACAGGATAAATAATCTATTTCAAATGCCAATATAAGGGTAATGGAAATACTTGTAAACAATTTAATACACTCCAGCAGGTAAAGTGGATCATTGGGAACAAATTAAAAGGGAGACATTTTTTGAGTAAACTGTCCCTTTAATCTTTCCCACCCACTCACTCATGGACTCGTACACTTTGCTAGGAGTAAGCTTTTGTGTGCGTTGGTAGCGCTCGTATTTCAAGTTGAAATTAAAACGTTTGCGCGTGTGCAAAACCTGACGCGCACCAACTAAAGCACTTAGAATATCACAACTGCGTTAACTTAGTCTCCCCATAGACTTCAATAGAGTATGCTGCTAATTCGACAGGAGTTATTATTATTTCACATTTCAATGTTTCTGTATATAGCTGTATATACCTATACCTATTTATCTATTCCTATAGATATATAGGTATAGATATATATTTTATATTAAAATTATCATATATATAGAAATTTATATTTAATAAAAAAAAATCTACATGGAATGTAAAATATGCGTAACACTCTTTTGGGTTTGCACTTAAGGTCTAACACAGTGAATTAGTAATCTTAAAGCGCGTTCTTGAATTTTTAAATGTAAAATAGAAAAAAATATTGATAATTATTAAAAATTATATATACTGTAATATATATATATATATATATATATATATATATATATATATATATATATATATATATATATATATATATATATATATATATATATTCTATGGATTATTTAGCATTTTTTACAGTATGTGTAGTAATTTTTAATAATTTTAATATTTTATAATATTTTATATTTAATAATTCAAGAACATGCTTTAAGATTACTAATTATTCATGCGCACTAACCCAACACTGTGTTAGACCTAAAGCGTGAAACCTGTAGCGTGTTACGCATATTTTACATTCCTATGTCCTTTACATAGAAAAAATAATTGTTATTATTATATATATTTCTATATATATCTGATAATGTTAATGTAAAATATATCTATACCTATATATATATATATATATATATATATATATATATATATATATATATATATATATATATATATAGGAATAGATATACAGGTATATGTATATATACAGCATATATATATATATTTTTATATATATATATATATATATATATATATACACAATAAAAATAACTCTCCTGAATGTGAATAACATTGGAATGTGAAATATGTACAGTAAATATACAGTAAAACACAAATACATAAATACAAATGTACACACATATATACATAAATATATACATAATATATGTATATACATATTTAGACATGTTTATATATGTGTATATACAATAAAGCCCTTTGCAGTCAAACACCTTGTCATATACCATATACCTTTGTCCTTATAAATTATTTTTTATATTTATATGAATATTTTTTATCAGATAGTGTTTATATGAGTGCAATGTATTTATGTTGAATTTAGTGCAACTGTTTTTTAACGCAATACGCATTACACTAGGTTTTCAGTCAGGCTTATATGGGCAAACCCGACAGGAGTACACTAAATAGCGCGCCACTTGTAATCTGGCCCATAGTGAGCTAAAATTAACTGCATGGAGTGGCAATGGCCACTCCATGCAGTTCATTGTATTTGTATTTTCTTTTTTGTAGCACATAGAGGTAGACAGCTGAAACTCAGAGGACTGATGTTCAGTAAACAAGTTGGTTAAAATCAGGTTAGATAAATGCAAAATCAACAAGCCTGTCATAGTCAGGGAAGCCAAGGTCACACTCGAAGCAGGCAAAACCAGCAGAAGATAATCAAGAAAGCAGCGGTTGTGAATAAACTGTCAATCAGGCAGAATCAGCAGGCTTGAATTTCATCAGAAATAGGCAGAAGGGAAAATACAAATAAACAAACAGCATCACTACCTTTCGTCTCACTGGCACATGTGGCACAATAAAGATGTCAGGATGACTTAAATAATATAAAGAATCTGAAGTAAAAAAAAGTGAATATAATGCAAAAACAAGATGGAAACAGTAAAGCTAAACCAATTTTTTTATTTTAAGATTCAGATAGAACATGCAATTTTAAGCAACTTTAGAATTTACTCCTATTATCAATTTTTCTTTGTTCTCTTGGTATATTTATTTGAAAAAGCAGGGATGAAAGATTAGGAGCCGGGCTATTTTTGGTTCAGCAGCCTGGATAGCGCTTGCTGATTGCAGGCTACATTTAGTCACCAATCAGCAAGCTCTATCCAGGTGCTGAACCTAAAATGGGACAGCTCCTAAGCTTTCATTCCTGGTTTTCAAATAAAGATACCAAGAGAACGAAGACAATTAGAAAGTTGCTTAAAATTTCATGTTCTCTCCGAATCATGAAAGAATAAAATTGGGTTTAGTATCCCTTTAAACTTTTGGGTCTGCTAAAATCTGCTAATGCTTTCATTTGAGATGAAGTTATGGGCATAATTAAAGGGACAGAATACCCAAATTTTGAAACACTTGAAAGTGATGCATCATAGCTGTAAAAAGCTGAAACATCTCTATGTAAATAAGGAAGATATTTACCTCAAAATCTCCTAAGTATCCACACCCTACTGTAATTAGGACTTGTAAGAGAGCGTGCATCTGGCATGTGCAGTCACAGTCATGTTATTTTCCTATTCAGTTTAAGGAAGTTTACTATGAAATCTCATAAGATTTCATTGAAATTTCATGAGAACACAGCAAAGCAATGCATGACCTCAGCACTACTGATGCTTATTGGCTATTGTTTTCTTCTTTTTTTTTAACTTGCTGCTGGACAGCAGCTGAAGTATAACTGTTCGCAGAGCATTTACTTTGGTGAGCTAAAGAAATTATGAGGTAAAATATCTTCCATTTTTACGTAGAGATGTTCTGGTGATATTTTCAATTCAGCTTTTTAAAGTTATGCTGCATTACTTTCATGTGACTTTGCATATTAGTATTATGTCCCTTTAGGATCAATTCTAAGAGTATGTCGTTAGCAGTCCTTTCCAGAAGGGCTTTATGGCTAAAGTCCTGGTCAGCTGATATGGTTTCTAAATCCATACTTTTATTATTCTCTTTTCAGGGAAACATGTTGTTTGGTTCTGGGTTAGATTCTATCATTTGGCTTTTCTTACCCAAGACAAGAAGTCTAAGGGTAAATTTAAAGCTCCTAATATTTTTTGCTACTTTTGTCAGAAAAAGGAACAGTAATCTTCTTCCTCCTCTCAGAATCAAGGATCTCCCAATTCTGCATGGAAGCCAAGTTCAGCTTTGCATGCTCTGGCAATGGTGCAGGGAAAATTCTCAGCATTCCCAGAGAATACATTTGGTCTCCAAAACAAGACAGCCCCTGTCTTGGTGGCTGGATCATCAGTCTATTATTCAGGGGATTTCTTTTGTTCATCCTTTCTGGATTGCGATCATGACAGATGCAAGTCTTTCAGGCTGGGGTGAAGTCTGGAGTCTCAGAGAGCACAGGGAGTTTGATCTCCTCCTAAGGATGGAGGTTAACATTAAATGTTTTGGTTTTTAAGGGCCTTTCAGAGTTGGCCCCTGTTGGGAAGAGTCTTATTTGCGTTTTTATTTAGTCAATGTTACAGCATTAGCATATAGCAATCATCAGGGGGGGCTCTCAGTTTCAAGGCCATTAGGGAAATATCTCTAATTCTTTCTTGGGCAGAGGATAATTGTTGTATTATCTCTGTGGTTCATATTCCAAGGTTGAGCAACTGGAAAATGGATTTTCTCAGTCATCTATCCCTGCATCCAGGGGAATGGTCTTCCCATCTGGATGTTTTCAATCAGATTGTGGATCTTTGGGGTGTCACAGAGATAGATCTAATCGTCTCTCGGTTGAACAATAAACTTCCTAGGTACTTTTCAAGGTCCAGGGATCCTCAGGTGAAATTTGCGGATGTTCCAGTATTTCATTGTCTTTTCATCTAGCCTATATCTTTCCTCCTCTGGTTCTTCTGCCAAGGTTGAATGCCAGGATCAGATAAGAGGGTTCATCAGTGATATTGATTGCTCAGGCTTGTCCTTGCAGGACTTGGTTTATGGATCTAGTCAAGGTGTCCAGTTGTCCACCATGGCCACTTTCACTTTGACAGTATTTTCTGTCTCAAGGTCCGCTTTTTCATCAGGATCTCAAATCTCTAAGCTTTATGGCATGGAGGTTTAACTGTTAATTTTTAGGCAGAATGGGGTTCTCTGAATCTGTAGTGGGACTTTGATTCAGGCTCGTAAACCCATGACTAGGAAAATCTATCATAAGGTTTGGAAGGTCTAAATTTTATGGTGTTTGGATCATGTTTTTTTCTGGTATTCTTTTAGAATTCCAAGAAGTTTGCAATTTCTGCAGAATGATTTGGATAAAGTTTTATCCGCTAGTTTTCTTAGAGGACAAATTTCTGCCCTTTCAGTTTTGTTTCATGAAAAGATCTTCCTGATATCCAATGTTTTGTTCAGGCATTAATCAGGATTAAGCCTGTTATTAAACCAATTTCTCCTCACTGGAGCTTTAATCTGGTTTTAAAGATTTTGCAGGCTCCTCCATTGAATCCATGCATAAAGTGGATATCAAACTTTGATTTTGGAAGTTTTGTTGCTTTTGGCAATCTCTTCTGCTAGGAGCGTTTCTGAATTGTTTGCCCTTTCTTGTGACTTTCCTTATCTTATCTTTCATCAGGATAAGGCAATTTTGAAAACTAAGTTTGAATTCTTACCTTAAGTCGTTTCTTCTGACAATCTGAGAAGGGAAATTGTTGTTCTTTCTTTTTGTTATAATCAGAAAAATTATATGGAGAAGCTTCTTTATAATCTGGATGTTGTTAGGGCTTTGAAATGCTATTTGCAGGCTACTATGATTTTCAGGTAAACTTCTAGTTTGTTCATTTTCTGGTTCTAGGAAAGGGCAGAAAGCTATGGCTGTTTCCTTGGCTTCAACTTTTGATTAAGAAGGCTTACTTGGAGGTTGGTCAGTCTCCTCTTGATTGAATTAATGCCCATTCAACTAGGTCAGTTGCCACATCTTGGGCCTTTAAAGGGACAGTCTACTCCAGAATTGTTATTGTTTAAAAAGATAGATAATCCCTTTATAACCCATTCCCCATTTTTGCATTTTTGCAAAACCAACATGGTTATATTAATACACTTTTTTCCTCTGTGATTACCTTGTATCTAAGCCTCTGGAGACCGCCCCTTATTTCAGCTCTTTTGACAGACTTGCATTTTAGCAAATCAGTGCCCTCTCATAAATAACTTCACAGGCGTGAGCACAATGTTATCTATATGGCACACATGAACTAACGCTCCCTGTAGCTGTGAAAAACTGCCAAATGCATTGAGATAAGAGGCATTATTCAATTAGCTAGAAATTAGCATATGAGTCTACCCAGGTTTAGCTTTTAACCAAGAATACCAAGAGTACAAAGTAAATTTGATGATTAAAGTTTAATTTTGACTAGACTGTCCCTTTAAGAATGAAGCCTCTGTAGATCATATTTGCAAGGCAGCTACTTGTTCTTCTATGCATACTTTTACTAAATTCTACCATTTAGATGTTTTTGCTTCTTCTGAAGTAGCTTTTGGTAGGAACGTAATTCAGCTGTTGTTTCAGATTTCTGTTTTTCTTGTTTTTTGAAAAAAAAAAAAATGAAAGAAAAATGGACTCTCACCACCTGTATGAAAGAAAACATAATTTATGCTTACCTGATAAATTCATTTATTTCATGGTGATGAGTGTCCATGAGACCCCACCCCGTTTTTCTTCTGGTGGCAGCTCTTTTTTTTTCTTTTTTTGCACCTCTTTTTTTCCCCTGCTCCTTTATTTGCATAACTATATGTCAGACTAGTTTCTAGAAAGGTGGGAGGGGTTTTATACAGGTCTTTGGGGTTGGGAATCTTTGCTTCCTCCTAATAGTTAGGAAGAGTAATAGATTGTGGACTCTCACCACCATGAAATAAATTAATTTATCAGGTAAACATAAATTATGTTTTTAATATATTTATGTTGTGTTTGGTGCAGATTTTTTGTAACTCTTACAATTTATTCATTCTATTGGCTTTTCCAATCAGCCAATAGGATTTTTTCTACCTTAATTCCGATTGGCTGAAAGAATTCTATCAGCCAATCGGAATCTAAGGGACGCCATCTTGGATGACGTCACTTAAAGGAACCTTCATTCGTCGGGTAGTCGTCGGCCGAAGAGGATGCTCCGCGTCGGATGTCTTGAAGATGGACCCGCTCCGCGCAAGATGGATGAAGATAGAAGATGCCGTCTGGATTAAGACTTCTGCCGTCTGGAGGACCACTTCTGCCCAGCTTGGATGAAGACGTCTCCCGGTAAGTCGATCTTCAGGGGGTTAGTGTTAGGTTTTCTCTTGTTAAGTGTATCCAGTCCACGGATCATCCATTACTTGTGGGATATTCTCCTTCCCAACAGGAAGTTGCAAGAGGATCACCCACAGCAGAGCATATCCAGTCATTCTCTTGCAACTCTCAACAAAGATGGACGTAGTAAGAGGAGAGTGGTGTATTATAGTTAGTTTTTTAACTTCAATCAAAAGTTTGTTATTTTAAATGGTACCGGAGTGTACTGTTTTATCCCAGGCAGCATTAGAAGAAGAATCTGCCTGTGATTTCTATGATCTTAGCAGAAGTAACTAAGATCCACTGCCGTTCTCACATATTCTGAGGAGTGAGGTAACTTCAGAGGGGGAATGGCGTGCAGGTTTTCCTGCAATAAGGTATGTGCAGTTAACATATTTCTAGGGATGGAATTTGCTAGAAAAATGTTTGGTGATAAAACTTATTGGGGCCTAGTTTTTTTCCACATGGCTGGCTTGATTTTTGCCTAGAAACAGTTTCCTAAGGCTTTCCACTGTTGCAATATGAGTGGGAGGGGCCCTTTTCTGTGCATCTAAAATTACTGACAGAGACATTCAACTTCCCTCTGCATGATACAGGACATCTCTGAAGGGCTCAAAAGGCTTCAAAGTCGTGTTTGAGGAGGGTAGCAACCACAGTAGATCTGTGGCAGTTGTTGGACTAGTTTTAAAAACGTTTTTGTCATTTATTATTCCGTTTTTGGTATTAAGGGGTTAATCATCCATTTGCAAGTGGGTGCAATGCTCTGCTAACTTGTTACATACACTGTAAACATTTCGTTAGTGTAACTGCCTTTTTTCACTGTTATTTCAAATTTTGTCAAAATTTGTTTCTCTTAAAGGTACAGTAACGTTTTTTATATTGCTTGTTAACTTGCTTTAAAGTGTTTTCCAAGCTTACTAGTCTCATTGCTAGTCTGTACAAACATGTCTGACACAGAGGATACTTGTTCATTATGTTTAAAAGCCATGGTGGAGCCCCATAGGAGAATGTGTACTAAATGTATTGATTTCTCCTTAAACAGTAAAGATCAGTCTTTATCTATAAAAGAATTGTCACCAGAGGGGTCTGTCGAGCGGGAAGTTATGCTGACTAACTCTCCCCACGTGTCAGACCCTTCGCCTCCCGCTCAAGGGACGCACGCTAATATGGCGCCAAGTACATCAGGGACGCCCATAGCGATTACTTTGCAGGACATGGCTGCAATCATGAATAATACCCTGTCAGAGGTATTATCCAGATTGCCTGAATTGAGAGGCAAGCGCAATAGCACAGAGAGCTTCAGTCTGTGGGTGACGTCTCTGAATCGGGGAGACCTGATTCAGAGATTTCTAATTTTAAATTTAAGCTTGAGAACCTCCGTGTATTGCTTGGGGAGGTATTAGCTGCTCTGAATGACTGTGACACAATTGCAGTGCCAGAGAAATTGTGTAGGCTGGATAAATACTATGCAGTGCCGGTGAGTACTGATGTTTTTCCAATACCTAAAAGGCTTACAGAAATTATTAGTAAAGAGTGGGATAGGCCCGGTGTTCCCTTTTCCCCACCTCCTATATTTAGAAAAATGTTTCAAATAGATGCCACTACACGGGACTTATGGCAGACAGTCCCTAAGGTGGAGGGAGCAGTTTCTACTTTAGCAAAGCGTACCACTATCCCGGTTGAGGACAGTTGTGCTTTTTCAGATCCAATGGATAAAAAATTAGAGGGTTACCTTAAGAAAATGTTTATTCAACAAGGTTTTATTTTACAGCCCCTTGCATGCATTGCGCCTGTCACTGCTGCGGCGGCATTCTGGTTTGAGGCCCTGGAAGAGGCCATCCATACAGCTTCATTGACTGAAATTGTTGACAAGCTTAGAACTCTTATGCTAGCTAACTCATTTGTTTCTGATGCCATTGTTCATTTGACTAAACTAACGGCTAAGAATTCCGGATTCGCCATCCAGGCGCGTAGGGCGCTGTGGCTCAAATCCTGGTCAGCTGATGTGACTTCAAAGTCTAAATTACTCAACATTCCTTTCAAGGGGCAGACCTTATTCGGGCCTGGTTTGAAAGAAATTATTGCTGACATTACTGGAGGTAAGGGTCATACCCTTCCTCAGGACAGGGCCAAATCAAAGGCTAAACAGTCTAATTTTCGTGCCTTTCGAAATTTCAAGGCAGGTGCAGCATCAACTTCCTCTGCTTCAAAAGAAGAGGGAACTTTTGCTCAATCCAAGCAGGCCTGGAAACCTAACCAGTCCTGGAACAAGGGCAAGCAGGCCAGAAAGCTTTCTGCTGCCTCTAAGACAGCATGAAGGAGCGGCCCCCTATCCGACAACGGATCTAGTAGGGGGCAGACTCTCTCTCTTCGCCCAGGCGTGGGCAAGAGATGTTCAGGATCCCTGGGCGTTGGAGATCATATCTCAGGGATATCTTCTGGACTTCAAAGCTTCTCCTCCACAAGGGAGATTTCACCTTTCAAGATTATCTGCAAACCAGATAAAGAAAGAGGCATTCCTCAGTTGAGTACAAGATCTCCTTGTAATGGGAGGGATCCATCCAGTTCCACGGACGGAACAAGGACAGGGGTTTTATTCAAATCTGTTTGTGGTTCCCAAAAAAGAGGGAACCTTCAGACCAATTTTGGATTTAAAGATCCTAAACAAATTCCTCAGAGTTCCATCATTCAAGATGGAAACTATTCGAACCGTTTTACCCATGATCCAAGAGGGTCAGTACATGACCACAGTGGACTTAAAGGATGCCTACCTTCACATACCGATTCACAAGAATCATCATCAGTTCCTGAGGTTTGCCTTTCTAGACAGGCATTACCAATTTGTAGCTCTTCCATTTGGGTTGGCTACAGCCCCAAGAATTTTTACAAAGGTTCTGGGCTCACTTCTGGCGGTCCTAAGACCGCGAGGCATAGCGGTGGCTCCTTACCTGGACAACATCCTGATACAGGCGTCAAGCTTTCAAATTGCCAATTCTCATACAGAAATAGTTCTGGCATTCCTGAGGTCGCATGGGTGGAAAGTGAACGAAGAAAAGAGTTCTCTATCTCCTCTCACAAGGGTTTCCTTCCTAGGGACTCTAATAGATTCTGTAGAAATGAAAATTTACCTGACGGAGTCCAGGTTGTCAAAACTTCTAAATGCTTGCCGTGTTCTTCACTCCATTCCTCGCCCCACGGTGGCTCAGTGCATGGAAGTAATCGGCTTAATGGTAGCGGCGATGGACATTCACCCGCCTGCATCTCAGACCGCTGTAATTATGCATGCTCAGTCAGTGGAATGGGGATTACACAGATTTGTCCCCTCTACTAAATCTGGATCAGGAAACCAGAGATTCTCTTCTCTGGTGGTTATCTCGGACCCATCTGTCCAAGGGTATGACCTTTCGCAGACCAGATTGGACAAATATAACAACAGATGCCAGCCTTCTAGGTTGGGGTGCAGTCTGGAACTCCCTGAAAGCTCAGGGTTCATGGACTCAGGAGGAGAAACTCCTCCCAATAAATATTCTGGAGTTAAGAGCAATATTCAATGCTCTTCTAGCTTGGCCTCAGCTAGCAACACTGAGGTTCATCAGATTTCAGTCGGACAACATCACGACTGTGGCTTACATCAACCATCAAGGGGGAACCAGGAGTTCCCTAGCGATGTCAGAAGTCTCCAAGATAATTCGCTGGGCAGAGACTCACTCTTGCCACCTTTCAGCGATCCATATCTCAGGTGTAGAGAACTGGGAGGCGGATTTTCTAAGTCGTCAGACTTTTCATCCGGGGGAATGGGAACTCCATCCGGAGGTGTTTGCTCAATTGGTTCTCCGTTGGGGCAAACCAGAATTGGATCTCATGGCGGCTCGCCAGAACGCCAAGCTTCCTTGTTATGGATCCAGGTCCAGGGACCCAGAAGCGGCACTGATAGATGCCCTAGCAGCGCCTTGGTTCTTCAACCTGGCTTATGTGTTTCCACCGTTTCCTCTGCTCCCTCGTCTGATTGCCAAAATCAAACAGGAAAGAGCATCAGTGATATTGATAGCGCCTGCGTGGCCACGCAGGACCTGGTATGCAGACCTAGTGGACATGTCATCCTTTCCCCCATGGACTCTGCCTCTGAGACAAGACCTTCTAATACAAGGTCCTTTCAATCATCCGAATCTACTTTCCCTGAGACTGACTGCATGGAGATTGAACGCTTGATCCTATCAAAGCGTGGCTTCTCCGAGTCAGTAATTGATACCTTAATACAGGCACGAAAGCCTGTCACCAGGAAAATTTACCACAAGATATGGCGTAAATATCTTCATTGGTGTGAATCCAAGAATTACTCATGGAGTAGGGTTAGGATTCCTAGGATATTGTCCTTCCTCCAAGAGGGTTTGGACAAAGGATTATCAGCTAGTTCTTTAAAGGGACAGATTTCTGCTCTGTCTATTCTTTTACTTAAGCGTCTGGCAGAAGTTCCAGACGTTCAGGCATTTTGTCAGGCTTTAGTTAGAATTAAGCCTGTGTTTAAACCTGTTGCTCCTCCATGGAGCTTAAACTTGGTTCTTAAAGTTCTTCAAGGGGTTCCGTTTGAACCCCTTCATTCTATTGATATCAAACTTCTTTCATGGAAAGTTCTTTTTCTGATGGCTATTTCCTCGGCTCGAAGAGTCTCGGAGTTATCTGCCTTACATTGTGATTCTCCTTATCTGATCTTTCATTCAGATAAAGTTGTTCTGCGTACAAAACCTGGGTTTTTACCTAAGGTGGTTTCTAACAAGAATATAAATCAAGAGATTGTTGTTCCATCATTATGTCCTAATCCTTCTTCAAAGAAGATATAATAATCTAGACGTAGTCCGTGCCTTGAAGTTTTACTTACAGGCTACTAAAGATTTTCGCCAAACATCTAAACTGTTTGTTGTTTACTCTGGACAGAGGAGAGGTCAAAAGGCCTCGGCAACCTCTCTTTCTTTTTGGCTTCGGAGTATAATCCGTTTAGCCTATGACACTGCTGGACAGCAGCCTCCTGAAAGGATTACAGCTCATTCTACTAGAGCTGTGGCTTCCACCTGGGCCTTTAAAAATGAGGCCTCTGTTGAACAGATTTGCAAGGCTGCAACTTGGTCTTCGCTTCATACTTTTTCCAAATTTTACAAATTTGATACTTTTGCTTCTTCGGAGGCTGTTTTTGGGAGAAAGGTTCTACAGGCAGTGGTTCCTTCCGTTTAAGTTCCTGCCATGTCCCTCCCATCATCCGTGTACTTTAGCTTTGGTATTGGTATCCCACAAGTAATGGATGATCCGTGGACTGGATACACTTAACAAGAGAAAACATAATTTATGCTTACCTAATAAATTTATTTCTCTTGTAGTGTATCCAGTCCACGGCCCGCCCTGTCCTTTTCAGGCAGGTCTAAATTTTAATTAAACTACAGTCACCACTGCACCCTATGGTTTCTCCTTTCTCTGCTTGTTTCGGTCGAATGACTGGATATGGCAGTGAGGGGAGGAGCTATATAGCAGCTCTGCTGTGGGTGATCCTCTTGCAACTTCCTGTTGGGAAGGAGAATATCCCACAAGTAATGGATGATCCGTGGACTGGATACACTACAAGAGAAATAAATTTATCAGGTAAGCATAAATTATGTTTTTTAAGGGTGTATTGGGTGGGTTTTATTTTTAGGTTAGGGCTTTGGGCCTGCAAAAGAGCTAACTGCCCTTTTAAGGGCAATGCCCATCCAATTGCCCTTTTCAGGGCAATGGGGAGCTTAGGTTTTTTTAGTTAGTATTTTTTGGGGGGGTTGGTTGTGTGGGTGGTGGGTTTTACTGTTGGGGGGGTTGTTTGTATTTTTTTATACAGGTAAAAGAGCTGACTAATTTGGGGCAATGCCCCGCAAAAAGGCCCTTTTAAGGGCTATTGGTAGTTTAGTTTAGGCTAGGGTTTTTTTTTATTTTGAGGGCTTTTTTTTATTTTAATAGGGCTCTTAGATTAGGTGTAATTAGTTTAAATTTCTGTAATTTGTTTATTATTTTCTGTAATTTAGTGTTTGTTTTTTGTACTTTAGAGAATTGTATATAATTTAGTTAATTGTATGTAATTTATTTAATTGTAGTGTAGTGTTAGGTGTTATTGTAACTTAGGTTAGGTTTTATTTTACAGGTACTTTTGTATTTATTTTAACTAGGTAGTTATTAAATAGTTAATAGCTATTTAATAACTATTCTACCTAGTTAAAATAAATACAAACTTGCCTGTAAAATAAAAATAAACCCTAAGCTACATACAATGTAACTATTATTTATATTGTAGCTATCTTAGGGTTTATTTTATAGGTAAGTATTTAGTTTTAAAAAGGAATAATTTAGTTAATGATAGTAATTTTATTTATATTTATTTAAATTAGATTTAAGTTAGGGGGTGTTAGGGTTAGACTTAGGTTTAGGGGTTAATAAATTTAATATAGTGGCGGCGACGTTGGGGACGCCAGATTAGGGGTTAATAACATAAAGTAGGTGGCAGCAGTGTAGGGGGGCAGATTATTGGTTAATAACATAATGTAGGTGGCGGCGGTGTGTGGGGGGGCAGATTAGGGGTTCATAACATAATGTAGGTGGCGGCGGTGTTGGGGGTGGCAGTTTAGGGGTTAATAAGTATAATGTAGGTGGCGGCGGTGTTGGGGGTGGCAGCTTAGTGGTTAATAAGTATAATGTAGGTGGCGGCAGTGTTGGGGGTGTCAGCTTAGGGGTTAATAAGTATAATGTAAGTGGCGGTGGTGTCGGGGTCGGCAGATTAGGGGTGTTTAGACTCGGGGTACATGTTAGGGTGTTAGGTGTAAACGTAACTTTATTCTCCCATAGGAATAACTGGGATATCGGGCAGCAGCGAACATAAGCTTTCGCTGCTTTCAGACTCCCATTGATTCCTATGGCATCCGCCGCCTCCAGGGCGGCGGATTGAAAACCAGGTACGCTGGGCCGGAATAGTGCCTTATGTACCTGGTAGACATTTGTTAACTTACAAAAGTAGTCAGATAGTGCTGAATTTGCATTCAGAACATCTGTAATGACGTAAGCATCGATCTGTGTCGGACTTTGACCGGCAGATCGTATTTTACGTCACAGATTTCTACTTTTGCCGGTCTGTAGGGTTTGATAAATAAGGGGAATCTGTCTCTCCACAATTACGCTGCGGAATTCCAGCGTATTTGCGGTTGACGGCTTGATAAATAGGCCCCTAAGTCTTCACTTGTGCAAACCCGATGCATGGTTAATTTGCAATTGAGCAAATGTATTTACTTTCAACTTGTAATCAACTTGATATATCTAACAATAGCGTGCCACTTGTAATCTGGCCCATATTGTTGATGTTCATGGTATAAAAACTTTAGTAAGAGATGCAGAAATAAACCTTTTTTTTTTTAAATAGACAAATAAATACAAATTTCCTTTACAAAGTTTTGGCAATGATCCTGAATTACTCACCAAAAATGTTTAATGATAGAAGTTCATTTTAGCATCATCAAAATATCAGACATTAGATATGATTTACTCAACCTCAAACTCTATTAACCTCTGTATATACAAATAAATGTACATTAATTATCTCTAAAAGTAATTAAACAAAACCAATTTTCTTCCAAGTTCTACAAATTTTCCCTGTAGAAATAAAATTTTGAATAAACGGTATATGTAATATCTAATTAAAATGTAATGGATTTGGACAAACTTGCATTACTGTGCAGTGCGCTGTTTATAAAAAAATTAAAAATGCACTAAGATCTGGAATTTATTGCAGATTTTATTTTATTATTATTATTATTTATTTATAAAGTGTTGACATATTCAATATTACTGTCCATGGGTATTGATATAAGTAAAACAATGATACAATACTTTTAAGAGAAAAGAATTAATTTTACAAATACATACAGGAGGAATTTAGGGCCCTATTCCTATAGGAACTTACAATCTAGAAGGGTAGGAGGGTGAGAAACAGGAGGGGAGGACTTCAATGGTGATAATGATTTTAATACTTTGGGTTGATTTAACAAGGGCCAAATGTTCCCCTTGTTTCCGCGCGAGCCTTCAGGCTTGCCGGAAACAGCAGTTATAAAGCAGCGGTCTAAAGACCATAACTTGTTCGCTGCCTCTAAGGCTGAGGTCTTCAATCTGCTTACAGGGGGCGGCATTGCACAAGCAGTTCTGATTAACTGCTTGTGTAATGATAAATGCGGACAACGTATGCTGTCGGCATTCAGTGATGTCTGTCAGACATGATACGCTACAACGTATCATGTCGGACAGACCTACCCCAGAGTTGGATGAGTGCAATTTTTAGGTAGGTGGAATTAATTAATTATTTAATGAGTTGGGTGTTACTCTTTCCTAAACACAAATATCTTTAGGGAGTGTTCGAAAGAAGGCAGATTAGGGGAAAGTCTGACAGCGCAAGGAAGTGTGCTCCAATGGGTAGGTGCAGCATGAGAGAAGTCCTGCAGTCTAGCATTGGGGGTTGATGATAGAAGATGCAAGGAGAGGGTTATTGTTGGATCTTAGGGGGCGGCTGGAGTATATTTATTTATTAATTAGGACAGATAGTGTGGAACGGTGTTGGTAAGGGCTTTGTAGGTCAGGGTGAGAATTTTAAATTTAATTTTGCTGTTAATGGGTAGCCAGTAAAGGGACTCACAGAGAGATGCAGCAGACATAGAGCGGCAGGAAAAGGGGATTAGCCTGTCTGAGGCATTTGGGATGATTTGAAGGGGGAGAGATGAAGGCCAGTTAGTAGATTATTGCAGTAGTCAAGTCATGAAATTACAAGGGAGTGTATACTTTGGTTTGTGGTGTCAACACTCAGAAATGGACGAATTGTGGAAATATTATGTAGGTGGTTGTGGCAGGATGAAGAAGGCAATTGGTTGTGGGGGATTAAGGACAGATTTCAGTGTAACTCCCAGGCAGCGGACTTGGGGTGATGAGGGAGCTACTGATGCCATTGACAGTGATAGAAAAATTAGAGATCGGAGTAGAGCTAGAGGGGGGAAGGAGCTCTGTCTTGGACATGTTAATATTTAGGTGGTGAGAGGCCATCAAGGAAGAAGCAGTCACTGACATGAGAAAGGACAGTGGGAGAGAGAGAGCAGGGGTGGAGAGGAAGATCTGAGTGTCATCAGCATAGAAATACACTCTGTGTATTATTTTATTGGCTAACTGTGTGATCAGATCATATTAAAATATGTCTGTCTTTAAATAAAAATGTAGCTTTCCATCCCTGTTGTGTATGTTTTTTCCCCTCTTGTATGATTATTGTTAACAACAATAGAAAAAAAGCTTTTGAACTACCCAGTTGTACATAGATCTTCTGCTATGTTTTTTTTTCTTTTGCTTTAACTGTTTCTTAATGGTTTATATATTGCTCTATTTTTCTGTGTTTTAGGGTGAGAGGGGCCCACCTGGAGAAGTTGGTCCAAGAGGTATTGGGGGTCTAAAGGTAAGTCAACGTTATTTTCATTCAATGATTATATGTTTCCAGCTAAGGTCAATCAATCACTAAATAACTTTCTGAGGGGGCTTTACATTTATAGTTTTAAACAGTTTATTATAAATATCAGACAAAAACAATAAGATGTTGATTCTATTTGTGAGAACTTATGGGTTAAGAGCAGGGGTCAAGTCGAGCGAGAATGCATGGGAACAGAGTTCCTGCACTATTTTTGCAGGGGGAACTAAGTTCCCCCTGGAAAGAGAACATAAACGCTCAAGTAAACACTTCTGCTGCTGATGGGATGAGCTGGAGCAGTCAGGTTAGAGGGATAGTGAGATCGTCTAGTAATGGGCAGTAACACTTCCTACAATAAACTAAATTCAAGCCTGTCAGTGGTCTTGCTGTGTGATCACCCTGCACTGTGTGGAACACATGGTGCTTACATTTCTGTGTCACTTGCTCTGGTGTTATTTAGCTCCCCTCAGCAGAAATAGGACTATTGCACCTTAAGTGGGTGAGACTTTGTGACAGAGGCGGAGTCTCAGGCCCAAAGGCAACAGGGCAACCCTTCATTGGATTTAATTTGGTTTAATTAACCAAAGTGTGTGTTTAAGTTTGTGTGTCTGTGTATGAAGCAATATTTATTGTGAGGGGGTAGACGTCTTGGTGAGTTCCCAGACTTTTCTTTGTAGGACTTGACCCCTGGTTAAGAGCCTAAATGAAACAATGAAGGATAACAACAGAACAAAGCAAATTTGATAATAGAAATAAATTATAAAGTTGTTTAAAACGGCATGCTATATCTGAATCCTGAAAAATTTATTTAGACTTTATTGTACCTTTAAAGGAAGATAAGCCCATTTTTGTTGCCCATTTTACTAGTAAGCTAATTAAAACAGCAGACATTTGAAATTCTAAAGTTTTGAATAAGCTTCTTGGGAATGCAAAATTGACATATTTTTGTAGCCTTAGGATATATCAGAAATTAAGCATAATATTTCAGAATGTACACAAAATAACAATGTTAAGGGGGCGGAGAGAGCAACCGACCATGATGGTCGCATCTCAGTAATGCTCCTTAAGTCAGGTCGGTCAACATGCCTTAAAACACTTTGGATGAAGCCGGTTAAGCTGATTAGAAGTCTCCTATGTACCCGGAGTTATATAGGAACACGATCAATGTGAGATCCGATGCAGATCTGATACACACGTATGGGGAGAGATCGTGGCCTATGATCTCGCAGCTGTGAAAGCCTCTGCCACACTCCCGCAACATCGGAGCTTTACCGGACAGCGTGAGGAGCTGATTCAACAGTGAACCACAGCCAGAGAACATTGTGGCAAATAACTGAGGTAGTGTCGGATGGATCACAGAACCTGTTGAGAAACTGCAGGGGGAGAGACACTAAAGCCCCGACAAATAGCTGAGGTGGGGCGCAATACCCTAGGCCTAAAACTTTGTAAAATGTGAAGGGCACGCTAAGTAAATAGCAAGTACTGAGTGACCCGGTAACACACATGGCACTACAACTATATAGCACTGATATCACCGCTGAAAAGTGACTGAGCCCATATACCAACCTGCTATATCTACTAGGCCCATAGATAAGCTGCATAACACACACACTCACGTAATATATACGGAGGCCTATAACTTCACATACCATATACGGAGGCCTGTAGATATCCTGTACAGAGCAATGATCTGCATATAAGGTATTTAAGTACCATCACACCCATTGGGACCCTTTTAAACTTAAACCATTCCATAGGATTGTATTAGAATAGTTTCTATTACAGCAAGAAAAACATTTAAAGCTGTAAGTTTGCCTAACTGTTTAAATTAAAAGGACACTACTATTACATATATCTCCTACTCAAAATATCACAGAGAAAGTCTGCAAAAGGAGATAAATCTCAAAGTCAGCCACATAAGGAACAAAGTGCAGTAAGCACCTTCTTTAAACAAGCCGATAAAGCTAAGAATAAGGAAAACCCTGAAGCTTCAAGCCCATCAATTGATGAGCGTTCTTACACGCATGGCAACACCTCGAGGAGTCCCTCTCTTTCATCTCCTACACCTCTAACAGACCATCCAATAACATAGAAGGTGATGAAATCACTTATAGACTAAGTGAAAATGTGCATAAAAGAGGAATGTGCAGAATTAAGGAAAGATATCACAGAATTAATGAGCAGAGTAGACTCTCTAGAAGAGCACAAATGTATTATTTCACAAAACGTTACAGGTCTCAGCTCTAAGATAAAAACTCAAGATCGCCACATTAACGACTTGGAAGACAAACTAGATGACCTGGAGAATAGGTCTAGGCGAGGAAATTTACGATTCAGAGGTATACCAGAAACGATACAACCCTCAGAAATTCAACAATATTTACAAGATCTTTTTGCAGAAATGGCAAGAGTCAATAATTCCACTATTACTGAGATCACTCTAGATAGAGTTTACCACTCATTACGTCCAAAACCATTGGATACACAACTACCCAGGGACATAATAGTCCGATTTCAACAGTATCAACGTAGAGAATTAATATACTCTTTCGCCAGAAAACAACAAGCATTTCTATTTCAAGAGGCCCGAATCCAGATTTTCCAGGATCTGTCCTTGAGGACCCTACAAAAGAGAAGAGATTTCTTCATCTTGACCTCGCACCTACGCTCCTTGAAGATCCCATATTGTTGGGGTTTTCCTACATCTGTAATTGTCACAAAATCAGGAAAGAAGTTTGAATGTGACACTGTCAAGAACATTACTCAATTCTGTAAGGCACTGAACATTTCACCTCTTGAAGCAAACAATACCTCAACAGCATCCAAGCAAACTATGAACCAAGACTCCTCCAAGCCTCAAAGACGAGTTTGGGTTGAAGCTGCGCCCAGGTTGAATAAGAGAAGACAAACATATGCCGCAAACTCTGAGACTGACCCACCATGAGGTTTAACTGTAAACATGCAACTTTGTTTAGCTTAACCTTTTCTTGCTTACAGGTCTTGATACCCGGTTAGCAAGATGAACACTCTTGAATGTATGAATGTCTTTAACTGCTCATAAGTAATACTGATGGAGGTTACCTTTCCACTGTGAAAAGAACCATGCTGTTTCTTACTAGTTTATACGAAACTGTGTTTACTTTGTTCTTACCCGACTAATTGTACCTGACATTTTTTATGTTAGTTGGGTACTTTTTAAGATAATACTATGTTTTCATTATAGCAACCTGGAACACATGAAGGACAATTTAGTTTATTATATCTGCTCATGTTTCTGTGCACCAAAATTATTAATCTAGTTTGAAAAATGGCTTTCTTAGATACGTATAAAGGTTATAGTATCTACTTTGTTGTTTTCAATTGCATTTAGGCAAAATATTAGGTTAATTAACATGCTGTTAAAGTGTTTCTATATATACTGCCACAGATATTGAATAACGAAGCAAAATAGGAACACTACCAAAACATCCGACACACAGAACACATTCGCCATAAACTAAAAGATTAGGTGAGACCGACCTGTTAAAAAGTTCCCCATTTTAATACCACACTTTTAAATAGTACTAGTTTAGCTACTGCAATAATTTGTACTGTTATATACCAGCTACAAAACAGTACTATATCCCCTTTATATACCCCTATCCAAACTTCATCATATACCCAAATACAATTTTAGACCTTTGATTGGATCCTTTTTCATACTTCACCGCATTGACAAAACACACATATGATGGACCTATACGCATAGCTACCCAGAATGTAAAAAATTTTTTCCAGCTGAGAAATGATCCATAGCACTACATGATTTTCATAAAAAAACAACTAGATAGTATTCTTATCCAGGAAACTCATTTCAAGAAAACGAATGAACCCAAATTATCCTCTAAGTACTTCAATCAACATTACTTTAGCTCAGGCCCAACTCGAAATAATGGAGTATGCATCCTGTTTAAACGTAATAGCCCATTTGTCCTATTGCAGAATTTTTTTTAACAATGATGGTATAGTATTGATCCTTGTAGGCCTCTATTATGGCAAACCTATTACGATTGTTAATATACAGGTATATGCTCCAGTAAAACCTCTTCCCTCCTTTTTTCGCATTGTTGCCAATAAATTATTAGATATTTCAAAAGGTCCGACAATACTAGGTGGAGACTTCAATTATCCCTCTGATCCAGTTTTGGATACTTCCGTGGGTAAATCTTACCTCCGCCACACCCAAATAAAAAATAATAATGCAATACTAAGCTCCCTGACTGTATTTGACACTTGGAGAATGGTACATTCCACTCGGAAGGACTATACATTATTTTCTCATCCACAGCACTCCTACATCAGATTAGACTATATATTATGTGACAAGACATTCTTAACAAATCTGATAGACTCAAATATCTTACACACTTCATGGTCCGATCCTAGCTTGGTAATGACAACCTTCAAATGGTTGACTAAACCCAAAAACAGATTTAATTGGAGGCTCAATGAACATATCCTTACAGACACCACTGTTTTGGAACAACTTATTAAGAAAACAGAAGAGTACTTAGATATTAATGACCCAGTAGATACCAATGTCATAAACAATTGGGAAGCATATAAGTGCTACATCAGAGGAATCATTATTCAACTTACTTCCAAGATAAACAAGCAATGGTCTTCCTTATTTGCATCCTTAACTAATACACTTCTGTCTGTAGAGCAAATTCATTAGCAAGACTCAAAATCCTCCCAAAAGTTAGAAGATCTTACGCCAGAGACAACTTAAACAAATTTCTCATAGAGAATGCCCAAATGCGAGCCCTCACATCAAAAGCAAACTTTTATGCTGAGAACAATAAGGCAGGATGAATGCTAGCTAGGTCTCTTAAGAAACAAAGACTTCACTCATATATTCAGACTATAACACATCATATAGGGAAATCATACACTACAAATGAAGATATAGCCAATAACTTTGTCTCCTATTACTCCTCATTATATAATTTAACTCATCCGAATGAAGAAGAAAGACATATAGAGATAGATTCTTATCTTTCATCCATTAATGTTCCAATGGTCCAGGAGGAGGACTTACACATATTAGATGCATCAATCACATTGCAAGAGGTATTAAACACAATCAAATCACTTCTGACAGGGAAATCCCCAGGCCCTGAGGGACTTACCGTCATATTTTATCAGTTGCTCCGTAGTCACATTAGCCCACATCTACATGCTCTATTTCAATCCATAGATCAAGGTAATGCCTTCTCACAACCACTTCTAGAAGCTATGATCACAGTTATGCCTAAACCTGACAAGCCCAAGGACAAAGTTAGTAATTACAGACCAATCTCTCATAAATGTGGACATTAAAATCTATGCAAAAATTCTGACGAATCGACTAAATACACTTCTCCCACAATTAGTTCATCCTGATCAAGTAGGATTTGTAAGAGGCCGGGAGGCTAAAGATAACACCATAAGAGTGATCCATGCCCTTCAAACAGCCACTGATCAAAATAGCCCCCAATCCTTCTTTCAATGGACGCTGAAAAAGGCATTTGACAGAGTCGACTGGCATTTTATGTGGTCGACTCTGTCTAAATTCGGAATATCAAACAAATTTATATCAAGAATACAGGCATTATATAACAGTCCCCAAGCCAAAATCAAAATTATTAACACCATCTCCCAATCTTTCAACATATCCAATGGTACTCGCCAAGGACGTCCATTATCCCCTTTATTATTTGCCTACAACAGTTGAAATATTAGCATTCCAGGTCAGAAATAATCAAGTCATAAAGGGTGTTTCCTATGGAAATATAACTAAAAAATGCCTTTTGTTTGCAAATGATATTATTTTCACTTTACAATCATCTGCATCCTCCCTGCCAGCATTAGTAAAGACACTTGAAGAATATAAAAAAGTATCTAACTTCTCTATAAATATGGGAAAATCATGGCTTATACCCATCAACATAGACACAGCAATAGCACATAGAACAGAATATATATTTCAGAACACTGCCTTTCCAATTACTAAATCTATCAGATATCTAGGATTGAATATATCCGAAATCCCAGAGATTTATACCAAAATAATTATGTAAAACTCCAATCTGACGTATTCAACTTGTTAGAAGGTTGGCACAAACAAAACCACTTATCCTGTATAGGACGCATTAACACAATTAAAATGATGATTATCCCCAAATACCTATATGTATTCCAGACATTACTAATCTCTCTACCGCATCAATATTTAACGACCCAACAAAGAATGTTATAATCCTTTATCTGGTCATACAAAAAAACGAGAGTAGTGCGTAATACCCTTTATCTAAGCAAAGAGGATGGAGGCCTAAATATGCCCAACCTAATACATTACCATAAAGCAGCACACCTTACATGCATCATTGCATGGAACCATAACTCACCATCAAAGCAAATCTCCATAAGATGAGATATGTTTTTTGGATCCCTAGGTCAACTAGACCACCAAAACTTAAAGATAATACGTTAATTAGGGCTACACTGGATGTATGGGATACCCTAATCAAATATCCCAATGAACTTATTACAATAGTATCACCCCTTACTCCATTACTAGGCCACCGCCTCTTTTTTAATCAAACTTCTTTCAAATTGATACAGAAAATATACTATACAGAAATCTGCCCTTATTTCTACTAACTGACCAAACCCAGGTTAAAGAAAGGTTAATACTACAAGATGATCTGGGATCGCCATTCCTTAGCTGGTTTTCATATTTTCAAATCCGACATGCTATACTTGATAGCCCCCATAAGAAGGACATTATTTGTCCTCTTAGACCATTTGAGAATATATGTTAAAACTCTGATATAAAGAAGGCGCATCTCTCTATGTTGTATAAGATCCTTAGAGGGTCCTTCCCAGGCACAAATCAAACATATCTTCATAAATGGGAATTGGTAAAAAGGATTATATATTAGATGTAATTTTCATTTGGGAACAAAGACCTCAAACATAATTAAGGAATTACTATTCATTCCACAGATTGGTAGTTACTTTGTATTTCACAATTGATTATATTTGTAGTTTCATCTAGAAGTATAAAGATGGTTACAGAGGTTTTGCCATACAAAATTTTCAAAGTTTCCTTTGGTGTAGTCAGATAACTAAATATTCAAATGAGCTTGTTCTCTAAGCTAACAAATCACTGTGCAGAATGTTACTGAGTTAGATTCATTTTACTATTATTGAAGAATGTTGAAAGCAATCCTTTCACTATGAAGAGCGTAAAAAAAGCACTGTGTTTAGGAGTATTTTACGTCAAAAACAGGCAAAACAAATAATTAATACTACAATTTGTATTTCCCTTTATTAAATAATTTTATGGGGATTACATCTGAGTTGATGTCCAATTAGGTAATGAGGAATAAAGATTATTATTATTTTTTAAACTGTAAAAACATTTTACACTTATTGATGAGTGTTTTATTTTATTTTAAGGGGGACAGAGGAGAAAGAGGAGCAGTTGGACCAATTGGGCTGCAAGGGAAAGTAGTGAGTATACTATATATTTGTGTTCAGCACAAAGATATATTCTGCATGTTATATATATATATATTTTATTTATATATATATATATATATATATATATATATATATATATATATATATATATATATATATATACATACACACATACATATATATGACTATCTACCATCTATCTCTCTATCTATTAATCTCTCTATCTCTCTATCATTTATCTATCATCTATCTAACTATCTATCTATATATTATCTATCTACCTATCTATCTCTCTTCATCTCTCTCTTTTCTGTCTGTCCTGACTATCTGTTTGTCTATCTATCTGTCTATCTATGTTTACAATATCATATAAAACTTGTTTGCTGTTATTTTTGCAGGGTTCAAAGGGCGAGCAGGGACCTCCAGGAATTCCAGGGCCCCAAGGGATACCGGGATTGAAAGGAGACAAGGTAACTTGAAGAGAGTTTGGTGGCTACTGTTATGCTCTCCATGGTGCCATCTATGAAAGGATATTTACTGCAAACCGTATCAAGCAACAGCTTTTTAATAATAACAAGGACATTTCCTAGTTTGTGATGACCTCATAAGTTGAACACCATGTAGATACATGTAAATAAGACATTTAAACTAGGTACATGTAAATAAGAAATGTAAATTAGGTACATGTAAATAAGAAATGTAAATTAGGTACATATAAGTAAGACGTAAATTAAGATGTTAATAAGACATGTAAATTAGATACATGTAAATAAGACGTAAATTAGATACATGTAAATAAGACATCTAAACGAGGTACATGTAAATAAGACATCTAAACTAGGTACATATAAGTAAGACGTAAATTAAGACATGTTTATAAAACATGTAAATTAGATACATGTAAATAAGACATCTAAACTAGGTACATGTAAATAAGACGTAAATTAGATACATGTAAATAAGACATGGTACAAGGGGAGTGGAAATATACATAACTTTGAAAATTGTTATAAAAAAATCTACTGCTTATTTGAAGTTCAGACTAAGTGCTATTGCATTGTCTTGTTATCTTGCATTTGTTGATTATGCAAATCTAATGTGTTGACTGGTCCTTTAAGACATGTTAATAAAACATGTAAATTAGATACATGTAAATAAGACATCTAAACTAGGTACATGTAAATAAGACATTTAAATTAGGTACATATAAGTAAGACATAAATTAAGACATGTTAATAAAACATGTAAATTAGATACATGTAAATAAGACATTTAAATTAGATACATGTAAAATAAGACATCTAAACTAGGTACATGTAAATAAGACATTTAAATTAGGTACATATAAGTAAGACGTAAATTAAGACATGTTAATAAAACATGTAAATTAGATACATGTAAATAAGACGTAAATTAGATACATGTAAATAAGACATAAATTAGATACATGTAAATAAGACATGTCAATTAGGTACATGTAAATAAGACGTAATTTAGGTACATGTAAATAAGACAGAAATTAGATACATGTAAATAAGACGTAAATTAGATACATGTAAATAAGACATGGCAATTAGGTAGATGTAAATAAGATGTAAATTAGATACATGTAAATAAGACGTAAATTAGGTACATGTAAATAAGACGTAAATTAGGTACATGTAAATAAGACATAAATTAGATACATGTAAATAAGACATCTAAACTAGGTACATGTAAATAAGACATTTAAATTAGGTACATATAAGTAAGATGTAAATTAAGACATGTTAATAAGACATGTAAATTAGATACATGTAATTAAGACGTAAATTAGATACATGTAAATAAGACATGTAAATTAGGTACATGTAAATAAGACATAAATTAGATACATGTAAATAAGACGTAAATTAGGTACATGTAAATAAGATATAAATTAGGTACATGTAAATAAGACGTAAATTAGGTACATGTAAATAAGATATAAATTAGGTACATGTAAATAAGACATGTCAATTAGGTACATGTAAATAAGACGTAAATTAGGTACATGTAAATAAGACATGTCAATTAGGTACATGTAAATAAGACATAAATTAGGTACATGTAAATAAGACATAAATTAGGTACATGTAAATAAGACATAAATTAGGTACATGTAAATAAGACATAAATTAGATACATGTAAATAAGACGTAAATTAGGTACATGTAAATAAGACATAAATTAGGTACATGTAAATAAGACATAAATTAGGTACATGTAAATAAGACATAAATTAGATACATGTAAATAAGACATGTCAATTAGGTACATGTAAATAAGACATAAATTAGGTACATGTAAATAAGACATAAATTAGATACATGTAAATAAGACGTAAATTAGGTACATGTAAATAAGACATAAATTAGGTACATGTAAATAAGACATAAATTAGGTACATGTAAATAAGACATAAATTAGATACATGTAAATAAGACATGTCAATTAGGTACATGTAAATAAGACGTAAATTAGGTACATGTAAATAAGACATGTCAATTAGGTACATGTAAATAAGACATAAATTAGGTACATGTAAATAAGACATAAATTAGGTACATGTAAATAAGACATAAATTAGATACATGTAAATAAGACGTAAATTAGGTACATGTAAATAAGACATAAATTAGGTACATGTAAATAAGACATAAATTAGATACATGTAAATAAGACATAAATTAGGTACATGTAAATAAGACATAAATTAGGTACATGTAAATAAGACATAAATTAGATACATGTAAATAAGACGTAAATTAGGTACATGTAAATAAGACATAAATTAGGTACATGTAAATAAGACATAAATTAGATACATGTAAATAAGACGTAAATTAGGTACATGTAAATAAGACGTAAATTAGATACATGTAAATAAGACGTAAATTAGGTACATGTAAATAAGACATAAATTAGATACATGTAAATAAGACATGTCAATTAGGTACATGTAAATAAGACGTAAATTAGGTACATGTAAATAAGACGTAAATTAGGTACATGTAAATAAGACATAAATTAGGTACATGTAAATAAGACATAAATTAGATACATGTAAATAAGACATGTCAATTAGGTACATGTAAATAAGACGTAAATTAGGTACATGTAAATAAGACGTAAATTAGGTACATGTAAATAAGACATAAATTAGGTACATGTAAATAAGACGTAAATTAGGTACATGTAAATAAGACGTAAATTAGGTACATGTAAATAAGACATAAATTAGATACATGTAAATAAGACGTAAATTAGATACATGTAAATAAGACGTAAATTAGGTACATGTAAATAAGACTTAAATTAGGTACATGTAAATAAGACGTAAATTAGGTACATGTAAATAAGACATAAATTAGATACATGTAAATAAGACATGTCAATTAGGTACATGTAAATAAGACGTAAATTAGGTACATGTAAATAAGACGTAAATTAGGTACATGTAAATAAGACATAAATTAGGTACATGTAAATAAGACATAAATTAGATACATGTAAATAAGACATGTCAATTAGGTACATGTAAATAAGACGTAAATTAGGTACATGTAAATAAGACGTAAATTAGGTACATGTAAATAAGACATAAATTAGGTACATGTAAATAAGACGTAAATTAGGTACATGTAAATAAGACGTAAATTAGGTACATGTAAATAAGACATAAATTAGATACATGTAAATAAGACGTAAATTAGATACATGTAAATAAGACGTAAATTAGGTACATGTAAATAAGACTTAAATTAGGTACATGTAAATAAGACATAAATTAGGTACATGCAAATAAGACATAAATTAGATACATGTAAATAAGACATAAATTAGGTACATGTAAATAAGACATAAATTAGGTACATGTAAATAAGACTTAAATTAGGTACATGTAAATAAGACGTAAATTAGGTACATGTAAATAAGACATAAATTAGATACATGTAAATAAGACGTAAATTAGGTACATGTAAATAAGACATAAATTAGGTACATGTAAATAAGACATAAATTAGGTACATGTAAATAAGACATAAATTAGATACATGTAAATAAGACATGTCAATTAGGTACATGTAAATAAGACGTAAATTAGGTACATGTAAATAAGACATGTCAATTAGGTACATGTAAATAAGACATAAATTAGGTACATGTAAATAAGACATAAATTAGGTACATGTAAATAAGACATAAATTAGATACATGTAAATAAGACGTAAATTAGGTACATGTAAATAAGACATAAATTAGGTACATGTAAATAAGACATAAATTAGATACATGTAAATAAGACATAAATTAGGTACATGTAAATAAGACATAAATTAGGTACATGTAAATAAGACATAAATTAGATACATGTAAATAAGACGTAAATTAGGTACATGTAAATAAGACATAAATTAGGTACATGTAAATAAGACATAAATTAGATACATGTAAATAAGACGTAAATTAGGTACATGTAAATAAGACGTAAATTAGATACATGTAAATAAGACGTAAATTAGGTACATGTAAATAAGACATAAATTAGATACATGTAAATAAGACATGTCAATTAGGTACATGTAAATAAGACGTAAATTAGGTACATGTAAATAAGACGTAAATTAGGTACATGTAAATAAGACATAAATTAGGTACATGTAAATAAGACATAAATTAGATACATGTAAATAAGACATGTCAATTAGGTACATGTAAATAAGACGTAAATTAGGTACATGTAAATAAGACGTAAATTAGGTACATGTAAATAAGACATAAATTAGGTACATGTAAATAAGACGTAAATTAGGTACATGTAAATAAGACGTAAATTAGGTACATGTAAATAAGACATAAATTAGATACATGTAAATAAGACGTAAATTAGATACATGTAAATAAGACGTAAATTAGGTACATGTAAATAAGACTTAAATTAGGTACATGTAAATAAGACGTAAATTAGGTACATGTAAATAAGACATAAATTAGATACATGTAAATAAGACATGTCAATTAGGTACATGTAAATAAGACGTAAATTAGGTACATGTAAATAAGACGTAAATTAGGTACATGTAAATAAGACATAAATTAGGTACATGTAAATAAGACATAAATTAGATACATGTAAATAAGACATGTCAATTAGGTACATGTAAATAAGACGTAAATTAGGTACATGTAAATAAGACGTAAATTAGGTACATGTAAATAAGACATAAATTAGGTACATGTAAATAAGACGTAAATTAGGTACATGTAAATAAGACGTAAATTAGGTACATGTAAATAAGACATAAATTAGATACATGTAAATAAGACGTAAATTAGATACATGTAAATAAGACGTAAATTAGGTACATGTAAATAAGACTTAAATTAGGTACATGTAAATAAGACATAAATTAGGTACATGCAAATAAGACATAAATTAGATACATGTAAATAAGACATAAATTAGGTACATGTAAATAAGACATAAATTAGGTACATGTAAATAAGACATGTCAATTAGGTATATGTAAATTAGGACCAAATTTTCTATTTCGCAGAAGGTGGTGGACTTTTTATGTGAGTGTTGTCCAGTGGAGCCTTGTGAATTATTGATAAAAAAATAAAACTAACTATTCTTTACTTTTTATACCTAGGGATTCCCAGGAAAGGTTGGATCTAAGGGTGAGCTGGTAAGTACACTTTCTGTCACATTATATATGTAAAATAAAAAAATAGTGCATCTGATAGGTATATTATTCTTGTATGTAAATAGCTAAGATACTTGTCTCTATGTATTTTGTAGGAAGCCCATCTAGGTGTAAGTTGCTGCACAAGTCTGTACATAAAGGCTCATTTGTACATGACTAATAATAAACATACATAAGGGCCGATTTATCATCGATCTGTCCGACATGATCCGCTCAGCCGATCATGTCCCACAGACATCGATGAATGCCATTTATCATTGCACAAGCAGTTCTTGTGAACTGCTTGAGCAATGCCGCCCCCTGCAGATTCACTGCCAATCGGCCGCTAGAAGGGGGTGTCAATCAACCCGATCGTATTAAATCGGGTTGATTGCTGTTTGCCGCTCAGAGCAGGCAGACCAGTTAAGGAGCAGCGGTCTTAAGACCGCTTCCTCTTAACTCCTGTTTCTGGGGCGAGCCTGAAGGCTCGTGCCGAAACAGGCCATAGTAAATCGGCCCCTTGAAGTCAGTTGTATGATTTATGGTGAATGATGCATGTCTACAACAAACTACTTTCCTTTTTTAGGGAAAAAAATACCAATGGAGAATAGCAATATATATTGTTTGAGAGTGGGGTCTGTATGAGAGTGGGGTTTCCTCTATAAAGGGGACAGGTATAGGGCTACAAGGGACAGAACGGTTTCTCATTACCATAGGAACTGTCCTTAATAGCAGCAACTGCCTGTATATGGTGTATATTAAACTCCAAATTATTTGTGTTTTGTATTTATTTTTTATGGTCATATAAATGTATGCATGTTTATATATTTGTGTCCTTTTGTATGTGTATGTAAATGTGTGTGTATATCAACAACTACAGTAAATAACTTAGAATGATATGTTTCATTATAGGGGGATCCTGGAGTTGAAGGATTGGCTGGAGAGTCAGGAGAAAAGGTGAGAGGCTAAAGTACTCACAATTCACAGCATTTTGAAAGATGATACATTTTGTGCTAAACTGTGGTTAGAATTATACTTTCTCCCCAGATGGACAATTGGGAGGAGTTGACCTAAATGTTTGTTTTCCTTTTAGGGTGAATCAGGTGAACCAGGTCCTAAAGGACAAGTGAGTATTTGCCTACAAGCATTTCTAGGCATATTTTGGTGCTTTGAAGATACATGGAAATTTACATTGCAAAAATATTCCCTATCTTTATATCAATTTACAAGATTTAAGACATTAATAGGAAGAACTAAGAGATAGGAAGTATATGAATGAGTTAAAGGCAATTACCTTATTAAAACATCAAAACAGATTATTTTATTCTTACGATGAAAGTCCTCTATTAATTTTGCAGAGCTTGATGGGTGTTAATAACTTGATAGTCTATTCAATTAATTTTGTCATTCGCAAAGAGTGAGAAAATGTAACACGATTTTAAAATTGGTGGAAAAAGTTCTTAACTATTTGCAACTAGAATTAAATAAAAATGAAACTTCCGTTAAAAGATGAGGTACGTCTCGTTAAATGAAGAACTGTATGCTGTGATGTCTTAAGCCCATTCAAGCTTTGTTTTTGTGTGAATAGGGATGGAGTCAAACTGAGAGATTTGCATATTGATCTCATTTTATATTTTACTTCCTTTGTCTGTAAAATAATGTATTTTTAAAATGATTGAAGAATATGTCTGCCTTATTGTGTCTTCTCACAGCAAGGTGTTCATGGAGAGATGGGGTACAGTGGACCAACAGGTGACCCAGGGCAACCGGGTATCCAAGGGCTTGCAGGACCACCGGGACCAAGAGGACTCAATGGAGAGAGGGGTGTCCCTGGGATGCCTGGACGGCAAGGAGTGCCTGTATGTAAAATCTAGGACAAGCAAGCATGCTTTTATGGCTAGAATAAATATTTTCTTGCAAGCTTTTTTTCTTTTCTTTAACTCTCCTCTCTCCATTAGGGGCGTGATGCTGGAGATCAGCACATAGTGGAAGTGGTTCTAAAAATGCTGCAAGGTGAGAATGAGAGCATAAAGCACCCAGCCATGAGTAAAGCAGTGAGCAGCCAGTCATGTGGGTAATGAACAATAAGCTGTGTGCTTAGTAGTAAATTGAGAGATTTCTGAATACCATGAAAATTCAGTTGTGCATAGAGAAATGTACATTCTGTACAGAGCAGGATTCATACATCTGGTGCAGTAACAAAAACTGCCATTTGTCTGCAGAATCAGAGAAGTATGCATAACAGCCAATTGTGTGCAAAGCAGTAAATTGCTAGTTGTGTGCAGAAAAGTAGAATTCAAATTGTAATCAGAGCAATAAACAGCCATCTGTGCAGAGCAGTAAAAGTCCAGTTGAGTACATAAAAGTGAATTACTAAGTGTGTTCAGAGCAGTAATGTTTCATTTGGGTTTTGCTGAGCCATACATGACACTCCCATTTGCCTTAAACAGAACAACTTGCTTCGGTGGCAGTTAGTGCTCAGCGAGCTGCACTGGGGGGAGCTGGTGTCATGGGACCTCCTGGACCTCCTGGACCCCCAGGACCCCCTGGTGAACAGGGGCCACATGGACACCATGGACCACGTGGTGTACCAGGTATCATTGGAGTGATGGGCCAGATTGGAAATACAGGACCTAAAGGTGAGTGATCTACGGGTGGGTATATCGAGGAAGAGGGAGTAAAATAATACAAACAAAAAGAAACATCAATACAGCAATAATAACAGATTACTGCTAGATTACTGATACACCATTTAGTCATCTGAACCATTAATAAGTTAAGAAAATTCCATATTTTATCAGCAACTTCTTCATGCTTCCCCACATCTCCCTGATTTGCAGAACAACCTGGTTAACCTAAAAGGGACATGAAACCCTAAAATTGTCTTTCAGGATTCAGATAGAGCATGCAATTTTAAACAACTTCTATTAACACATTTTCTGGAGCACTATATGGTAAGTTTTGCAAGAATGTTTGACATTTGCAAAAGCACTAGATGGCAGCACTATTTCTTGCCGTATTGTGCTCCAGACAAGTACCTAGGTATTATTATTATTCTTTATTTATAAAGCGCCAACAGATTCCGCAGCGCTGCCCATGGGTACAAGGATAAGTACAATGGAGAAACAATACAATAAGACAAAAAATTACAGACAAATACAGGGGGAATTGAGGGCCCTATTCATGTGGAAACTTACAATCTAGGTATCTCTTCAATATCATGGGAACAAAGCAAATTGGAAACTTTTTTTTAAATTGTATACTCTGTCTGAATCACAAAAGAAAATGTTTGGGTTTCATGTCCCTTTAAAAGTTTCTTTTATTTTATGCATTTGTTTTATATGGTAAAAATGTATTACTTTTAATAATTAATAATGGAACTTAAGGACTTTAAATAAGAGGATTAAAGGGACACTGTACCCAAAATTTTTCTTTCGTGATTCAGATTGAGCATGAAATTTTAAGCAACTTTCTCATTTACTCCTATTATCACATTTTCTTCATTCTCTTGGTATCTTTATTTGAAATGCAAGAATGTTTAGATGCCGGCCCATTTTGGTGAACAACCTGGGTTGTCCTTGCTGATTGGTGGATAAATTCATCCACCAATAAAAAAGTGCTGTCCAGAGTACTGAAACAAAAAAAAAGCTTAGATGCCTTTCATATAATGATAGCAAGAGAACGAAGAAAAATTGATAATAGGAGTAAATTAGAAAGTTGCTTAAAATTGCATGCTCTTTCTGAATTACAAAAGAAAAAATTTGTGTTCAGTGTCCCTTTAATTTAAACATAGAATTAATAAAGTGTTAAATTGCTATATTATATAAGAAGAAAAGTGAAGAAAATTCAATGTACAACTTATAGCTCCCAATATTAAGTAGTAGAATACCTTGTGACAAGCAGCTGAAGCTTCGGCTCAAGTGGTCTGAGTGCAGCGACTGGTTGGTCTGTGCAGGGTTTGTGTGTTTCTCTGCAGGGATTGGGTAGTCTCGGGTTTGAGGGAAACAAACTGGGGCATAAACAGGTGAAGAATGGACAACAGGACAGAAGTTCCAAATCACGACATCCTGAAAATTTTGCTGCAGTTAGGAGCATTGATATCTTACCCTAAGGGGTCGATTTAACAAGCAGCTGAGGCTGCATCAACGCCCCATCGTTTCTGGCCTGCCAGAAACTGAAGTTAAGAAATGCTTGTGCAATGTTAAATGCTGACAGCGTATGATGTCGGCATTTAGCGAGGTTGAGCGGACATGATTCTCTACAGCGAATCATGTCCGCTCGACCTTTAGTAAATCTACCCCAAAATATGTTTTTCATTACCACCTGCTCCAGGCTCTTTACTTCTTCATCACTTGTTAGCATACTATTTGTTGGAAGCTCATACTGGAGATACCGGATCAAATGCAACACTGCACAATGTTCATGCTATTAAAAAGGAAAATATTCCTCTTTAACAGATTGTAAATTGAAGATGGAAAAAATTCAGTATACGCCCCTTAGCGAGACACCCTGTTTTTCAGGGTAAAAAGTGGCTTTAGATCATTCCACCAGGGAAATAGAAGGACTGGCGAGCATTCTTTAATAATCTCGCCAGCCCAGAGAGCTTTCAATCATCAAGCCCTGAATGACCTGGTAAGAATCTTAGTGGTTGTGAAATGATAAATGCAAGCGTTGGATGCTATACACTCACCCCAAACACAAGCTGACAGGTTCCCTGATTGGGAACATTGTCTGTCCACACCCTAAGCTGCATCCTAACCATGCCTCTTCCCAAACCATCTTAAATTCAGAAGGTATTCTGCTCCCCTGGTTGCCAGTAGCATGCACACAACAGTGATTTAACCAACATTGCTGCCAATAACATACATAGAGCAGTGGTTTCCCCTTTTGATTGACAACAGAATTTACCCTCTTTTAGCTGAAGAACAGTGGTTTAACACTCTTTTTTTAACACAGAGAGCAGAGATTTAACTCCCTTTGTGCCAGTAACACAAAACAATGTTGTTGCCCCTTTGTCCTCCCTTTGTACCAGTAACTTTGAAAATGATTTAACCCTTTTATGCCAGTAACACAAATCAATTATTTATCCTGTATATTCCAGTGACAGAAGGATACATTATTTAACCTTCTTTGTACCAATAACACTTTAACGTTTTAACTACCTTTGTGCAGATTGCACCTGGAGCAATGATTTTCGCTATTTAGTACTTACTTGCCATTTTCATTCTTCATACCATGGAAATCGGGGGGGCCTAATTATTAGAAATAATCTTATAAAACATTTGGGACTAATTAGAAGGGGAGTTCAATTCCTTAGGCCCTGAGCTCTAGGCCCTAATAGCACCTAGTGTAGTTGCTTCTTCTATCAGATGTTTTTTTCATTTTTTTCATTTAAAACACTTATATTTATTCTGACAAAATACATGTCTATAATGTTAAAGATATGGGGGCATATTTATCAAGCTCCGTATGGAGGTTGATGCCCCATGTTTCTGGCGACTAAAGACTGCTGCTCCATAACCTGTCCCCCTGCTCTGAGGCCGCGGACAGACATCACCAGAAATCATCCTGATAGAATACGATCGGGTTGATTGACACCCCCTGCTAGCAGCCAATTGGCCACGAATCTGCAGGGGGTGGCATTGCACCAGCAGTTCTTGCAATGATAAATGCCGAGAGCATATGCTGTCGGCATTTATCGACGTACAGCGGACATGATCCGCAATATCGGATCATGTCCGCTAGCACAATGATAATTCGGCCCTGTGGTCTTTAAAATTATATAAACAGTAGTGATTCTAGATCTTAAAAACTGACAAGGGTTAAGGTATGATACTGGTGTGGGGGTCATCAGTTTCTACTACTTTGTCTAATTTTATTCCCTTCCCCCCCCCCCCCCCATTCATTACACCTAAAGTTAAAATTTCTATGAAGATACAAATGCTCAAAAGGGCGTACTGTATTTTTTATCATTTAGACAATATGTTTTTAATAGTATTGACATGTATTTATACATTGTGTGCAGTATAACTAACCCTCTTTATAATATAGCTGTAATATAATTACTTTATGGCACTTTGTTGTTTTTTCTACCTTAAACAGCATTTGCAGTTGTTTTTCTGTTTACCAAAAAGGATCAATGAAGCTGTAAAATGAAGCTGTAAAATCTGCTCCATTCTGATGTCATACATTGATTTGCTATTTTGTTTTTATATTTCAGGAAAGAGAGGAGAGAAAGGAGACAGAGGAGACACTGGACGTGGTCATCAGGGTCTTCCGGGTCCCCCTGGAATTCCAGGTGAAACACCTCTTTGTTAATATTAGGCAGCTGATATATCAGTAGATAGAAACTAGTATGTGAGAATAAATGCATTTTAAAACCAATTTACTAGCACAGCATTCCCTACACCTTCCTAAATCACACATATTACCCATACAGATACCTGATTTATAAGATGCATTACACCTTGTAGCATATCCAGTGAAGTTCAGCACTCTCTACTCTCTATGTATATACAGTAAATGATACTGGTACAAGTAGCTTCTTTGTCAAATATATCATATGCTATTTATTAATTATCCTGTCATTTTTAAGGTCTTCCTGGAATTCCTGGCCATGCTCTAGATGGTAAACATGGAGAGAGAGGTCCTGAAGGGGCAGCAGGAGAGCCTGGAAGACCAGGATCTCCTGGACCATCAGGTCTTCCTGGGTTCTGTGAGGCTGCTGCTTGTCTAGCAGCATCTGCCTATGCTCCTGCATCTTTGACTGAGCCTGGAACCATCAAAGGTTAAAGATCAAAATGTCACCACCAATTAGTCCTGGAGATAAACTGAAAGATGCAAATTAAAACAAGAAGTTATCATTTCCCTACCGCAAGGACCCACACCCCAACCATCATCCATCTTTAAGAGGTCCTTCCGGCAGAGATGTGTTTAAATAAATTAAACTGGATACTTTGTCAGAATTGCAGAAGGAACCTAGGAGAGGATCCTAGACTGTGAACCAACTTGATCAGCCTTGCTATGTGCCGACAGCCTCTCTTCCTTTCAAGTCTTGGGTTTCAACATCAGCCACATATCTTCTTCCTCCTCTCTGCAAGGGATTCCATACTTTAGTGATATTAATATAATTTAACCCTTTGGTAAGCTGCAGAGAACATTGTTTATACATGTGATGTATTGCCAATACAAAAGTCACAGAGTGAAGGCCCAAGACTGCATGTCTTGGCTAGAAGTCCCCAACAGCTACCTATGGAAACCAATTGTGTCTACAGTGGATAGCCCATGGCAAGATATGATGATTGCAATGTGGTACAGGAGAAAGCAAGACTTACATCTGATGTCCTCCAATATTGTGTACTGACAATTGTATTTTTTATTTTTGTTAAGTGATGGAAAAATAGCATTATAATTTATAATGCTTACACTTGTAACATAATACATTTTTATGGGGTTTGTTTTATTATGAATGGAATTCTAAACTGCAAATTTAAAAATGATGATGGCAGAAAATGCAAAAAGTGTCCAGAATGTAAGAAATGAAAAGCCCTTATTAACAAAACAATATATGCCCCAAAGCTAATGTCCTTTATAGCCACTATCAAGGAAACAGAGGAACAAATAAATCTCACCTACATATTAAATAAAAACTGTCATCACCTTTTTAAAAGGCTTTATTTAATACAGTCAATTATAAAATCGCCCTGATACATTGATAATTTTATTATTAAATGTTTAATGTTATTTTTGGTTTCTGCAGCTGTTGGATGTCTACAATAAATTGATCTGTGATGGTTCTTCTCATTCTTAACCATTAAAGGCTTCTTTTTCAGGTTCCACTGATTCATGCTACGTGAATAAATTACTATGTAATTAAACATTACCTTATATTATGTAGTACAAGACGTACAATGCCTGAAATTATGTCTCCGTTACTTGGATTTATCTTTAAAAGTCTTTGAACAACTATATGATTTTTAGGTGACGGCAGAGTGACAATATCAGCAGTACTTTTATCTTTGCAGGATGCATAGCAAGATGATTAAAAATATGTTGTGTGGTTTAATCAAAAGCTTTGCTTTTCTTGAAAAATGTTCTAAAGGGACACATTTTTACAGCCTAATCTTGTGTTTTGGCAGAAATTATGTTTATCACAAAGTTACCATGTGATTAATTTTCATGACATGGGGTAGATTTTTTTTTGTTTTAATTTGCAAGAAAAAAATAATGTTGATGCGCCCTTAATATAAAAGAAGATCCCCCCATAGCTAAAAAAGATGTACATAATGGCAGAATAAAATAGGAATGTAAATAGGTAATAGTAGAAGTATGTTGCCCTTAAGTGCCATATTGTCATGTAGTTGATTTAAAGGTGACTCATGTATAATGCCCTATAAAAAAGAAGACATAGGAGAGCAAAATATGTTCTAGTATTGGGTTGTGCAATAGGAAAAGTCTCTTGTGTATTGTGAACTGTGAAATAGAATATATGTAGATATTCTTGATGCTGTTGTGTGCAAAATCTATGTGTTCCTTTGGCCTGTGTTGTTGAAGTCAGTCCTTAGTCTGTTGAGTGAGCTTATTCCTTTCTTGTGACTGAGAGTGACATTTAGAGGTCTCTCTTACCTGTGTGTAAAATAAAAACATGTTAAGGTCAGTCTTTCTTTATTTGGAGTTATATTTTCCTGATATCTTGGTGACAAAGAAATGTCCTTAGTCTGTGTGAAAATGACTAGGTCATTACGTGAAAGACACCAATAATGATGTTATGCAATGCTTCATTTGTGCCTATAAATGGTAGCAATTAGACTCACCTATCTGCTAGAGAGGTGGCTTTCAATTATATCTGTGCTATCCTTGTGTCTGATTGAAGTAAGCTTGCCAAATGTTTTACTAAAGAGCTATGTGTCATTCAAATTTGTGCAAAAGGTTGAATTTCCATATTAAAATGAAAAGTAGGTGCCCCTTTTGAGTAAGAGTCAACAGTCCCTAATGTTATTATGTGAGTGGTAGATCTTCCTTATGTTATTTGAATACCCATAAAAGAAACATATGTGTTCCTAATGTAATTGTGTACAACTGAAATGTTCATATAAGAGATTTTGTCTAAATGAGATGTTTTGTCCTCTATCTATAAATGTCTTTGTGTGGGTGTTCATAATGTCACTAAGTAATGGGTAGGCTTGTTTACTAATGAATGGTAGATGTATCTTTTGCAGTGATGGTTCTATTGTTAGAGTAAAACATTGTTAATGTCTTTAAAAGATAAGATATCCTTCCTACTTGTTTGGTAGGTAGGAATCTAATATTATTATGCTATAAGTAGGTAATACCTTGTTTGTGAGTAATAAGTAGGTATCTGTATTCTCTTTGAATAAGAGTCAAATGAGTGTCCTGTGTTCTGACACCTTGGTTTTAGGAGGAGGAGAGGCATATATACTTGGAAACTCACCAAGATAATAGGAGCTGAAAAGTTTTGTTTTCTATTAAAGGGACAGTCAACATCAGAATTTTTGTTGTTTTAAAAGATAGATAATCCCTTTATTACCCATTCCCTAGTTTTGCATAACCAACACTGTTATATTAATATACTTTTTACCTTTGTGATTACCTTGTATCTAAGCATCTTCTGACCATCCCCTGATCACATGACATTTTATTTATTATCTATTGACTTTCATTTTTGCCAATTAGTGCAGTGTCTGCCACAATCCACGGGCGTGATCACAATGTTATCTATATAGCTTACAAGAACTATCTCTCCCCTGTTGTGAAAAGCAAATAAAAAAGCATGTGACAAGAGGCGGCCTTCAAGGGCTTAGAAATTATCATATGAGCCTTCCTAGGTTTAGCTTTCAACTAAGAATACTAAGAGAACAAAGCAAAATTGGTGATAAAAGTAAATTGGAAAGTTGTTTAAAATTACATGCCCCATTTAAAACATGAAAGTTTTTTGGGACTTGACTGTCCCTTTAACAATTATTTTAGTAGCAAGTCCTGCTTCCAAACACAGGGGATATCAGAACGGTTTAGCTTTCTAAATAATGTATATTATGTGAATTTACCTCACTTTATTCTCTTTTTCTAACTAATGAAATATAATTTTAGATAAGAAATATCCAACAAATTTATGGTATGTTCAAGTGTAATTTAAGTGTATTTGTACATGCTTTGCAAGGCTTCTCAGCTGGAACTATGTAATTAGGACTGGTCCCCTTCCAGACCAAAAAATCATACAGAACCTCAGCAGTTCCTCCCCTTGTAAATCTTTGTAAATTATTATTTTATAAATAACCATAAAAAAAAGAGTATATTAACAAACATTGAAAGAATAAAACCAAGTTGGGGTATAGATTTCTCTGTTTTCATTGTAAGTTTTACTTTATATGCATGTAAAAAAGGTTGTGTGATTTGGCAATGCTGGCCTAAGTGCTCCCTTTCCTTTATCATTGGTAATGAGACAGATATTTTCATCCTATGTCAGAAGTTATGGATATAATGTGTCCAGGCAAGCTACTGTCCTAAAGGCTCACATTACAGTATAAACTTCATAGTTGACACTGTAGATTTTTATCTTTCAAATTGGCATGTTGACTCAATAGAGAGATTCACTAAACCATAGTGAAACCATTCAACAAATTCTACGCAAGACAACTCTCTTGACAAAGTCTTGTTGACATAAAATAATCCAAGAAGTATAATGGTGTTGCAATATTTATTAATTTCATCAATCCTAATAAAGCAATCATGGCAAATATGTTGAAATGGAATGAAAATTCATATAAACCTTAATGAATAAATAAAAACAAACAAATATAAGCTGCCACAAACTCAGTTTAGTCAGAAAGATGTTTTCTCTATCACATCTAGCAAATTTTCTCAATTTCTCAAGAAGCTAATAGTGAAGTCATTGTGATAATGTAAAATGCTAATTTTACAATTATTACATACTAAGGGACACATATTTGGTGTAGATTTTAGCGCCTTGAGACCCTCACGGGTGATTAGTTTGCGCTCTATAAGTACCCAATAGATAGATAGATAGATAGATAGATAGATAGATAGATAAATAGATAGATAGATAGGTCTGACAGCTATGCCAAATTGACTGTACTAGAGTAAAAATCACCCTAAAATTAGATTTGTCTGCTAACTGAACACTGTTATATTAAACTGGGAATATAGAGGTTTGAGGCTTACAAAAAGATAAATTAAGAATCAAAATTAATTTGTTTGCATGTTTTTTTCTTTTGGAATAAGCAAATCTCTGTTGAATGTGCTTCAATATTCAGTGGATAAAGCACCCTTCTGCTGTCCTGAACGTCAATGGCATTTACACAAACCAGTGTTTTTTATTTTCGTTTTATTATTCAAGTATCAGAGCTCAGATCTTACAAAAAGATTTTCAACTCATTTTTGTGCATGGTTTCATGACAAACAAATTTGCAGTGTAGATCATTTGCATAAAGATTTTTGAACATATTAGCCTGTTAATATGGAGAATTGTTTACATACCAAATGTATGAATTTGACTATAAATTTTAATAGTCAAGTTCAATTTAGACTGTATATTTCTTTGTGTGATCACACTACTAAATGTAAATACCTCAAGATATGGAAAATCATGCGCAATGTTACAGGTTCCAAGTTTAACTCACATAAAAGGTAGTTAATTTTTTTTAGCAGTCATATATTAGACATTAGAGCTCATATGGAAGTGACCAAAATACAAAGAGATTGGCAGCTCTTGTAGAACATATAAACATTTTTAAACACTTTTCCAAGTGGTTTGGAGACATTTAAATATATAATTAAAATTTCCATTCAGAGAAAACTGTCACCAGAAATGTCCTTACTTTTTTCTGTTGGACTGATAATCAAACTCTGGCATTAATAACCTTTTAATGCCATTCAATTATATTTCCTTTTTTATGGGCTGTTCTTAAAATTGACAAGAAAAGTGTAGGACCTAATTAGGGACGAAACAAATTAAGGGGGAATTTATTCTGAAGGAAGGAAAGAGTGGAAAGGGTTAAAAGGGGAGTGTTGTTTTCTGACAGTGTGGGAATGATGGGAGGAGATTCAGAAGTGATAAAAGGAAAGGTAAACAGAAAGTAAATCACTAACCTGTTTTTTGTCTTCCCTCCCAGCCCTCCCTGTGGTTTATGTTATTCCTTTACAGGCGATGAAGCGGATTGATGGCGGTTCGTATTTAAGCTGGCTTAGTTTCCCTTGGCAGGGGGCTGCATAATCATGTGGACCTTGGTAAGCCCAGGGGCAGTAATAGTAGTATGGGGTCTCCCGTCGGAACTAACAGTCTTTTGGCTGGGGGACCGATGTCTATCCAGTTTGGAGACCCCGCAACCCGGTAGGTAGTTGGGAGTTGGCATGGCGTCATGCTTTCTCAGGGCGGAAAGGGGTGTGGCATCAAAGATATGTGAGGACAAGGATAGAGGGAAGGGACAGTGAGCGTGGAGGACCCTAGTCGCCGAGGGGCTAGGGATTGGTCGGCTCGCTGGGCGATCTTCCTTGAGCGAACAAGTAGGCGGAATGAGGGCGTCCTCATTCCCAGGGCGGCCACACCCCTTAGTGGGTTGTTAGGACAGGGTATCTTGCCAGCTAGGAGCAGTTGTTATTGATTCAATTAGTTAATTAGGTTAATAAAGCAACCCCTCCCCCCGTTGGGGGAGGTCGGTTTTTTCTTCCCAAACCCTGAGTGTTGTGTTTTTATTTAGGGGTATGGGGTATTAATTGGTTGGTTCATATTGTATTCTTGTATGGATTCAAGTAAGAAATTTATCCCCTTAATGCATCAATATTTTTAAACCGGCCTTCCTGTCTATTCAATCCAAGTTTATTAGACTGTTTTTTTGTAGTAATCAGTCCCAGAAAAACAAGCCGGAGAAATATACATATAAATATGCAATAATAAATGTTGAACAATAAAATGCTAATTTAACAGTACAATGTGAGCCAACAACTGCAAAAAAACAAATATTTTCTCTGCCCTTCAGATTTGTGTACCAGCTAAATAATGCCTCTCTCACCATGTGTCGGCAAAACAAGAACGATAAAAAAGAAATACAATTGTAGATCTCCTTTGCATACACAACTCATATATTAATCAATAACTATAAATTATTTTTAATCTTCTAATTATTACTTCAAGTTGCAAAAGTATTCACAGCTTTATTAATAGGTTAGTAAAGGTTTATTTTAATATCACTGCTACATCTTTTTAAAAAAAGAAATAGCTTAAAATAAAAAACTTTTTTTTAAAATCAATTTTAGTTTAAAAGTTCTGAAACAATCTAAATGTGAAACTAATATTTTAAGTATAACTGTTTCAATCTCTGCCAGAGAGCTGCTGCACATGTCACACTGAACATCAAATCAAACAGTTTGAAAAATGTATAGGAAGAAGGGATGATGATGACTGGCTATACAACTCAATGACTATAATGGTAAAAATGCTTAGGTGTGTGCTTTTTCATAGAAACTGTGATGTATTGTAGCACAGTGTTATGGAAGTTACACTTTACCCCATCTGCATAATTAATTATTACTAATGTAATATAATAAAGCTAAAAACATGCTCAATATTATTGTTTTTATAGTATTTTGTAAGACAGATGAGATTCACTAATGTGTGATTATGATGTTACATGACTAGTACATGCAGGAAAGTAATGTATTTTATTTATCGTTAAACTACAGTATTACCATATTAGTTTGTGCACTACAATCGATTTGTCATTGACATGCAGTACTTGAGAACAGAATAAGAATCCGAAAGCCCCTCTAATGTTCCTCTATTCTAATGTGAAGTCTCCCAATTCTCTGTATAGACTAGTTTATAGCCCATCTATTCTTTTACTGGATTTTCTGCTACAAATAATTGCAGCTGCTGCTGATCCAATGAAAACTTTGATGCAACAGGAAGTCCAAATATGGTGTCAGTTACATATCAGAATCCAGGCAAAATGAACTTAATAGCATTATGTATAATACATATAATTGCTTTATACTCTTAAACTCTTTACTTGTTGGTTGAATACTTGGAAACTTTTTTATATAGTGTTGTGACAGATAAGGTTTTAGGGAATAAAGTTACACAGTATTATGTGACTAGGTGAAATATATAGTTTGCCTTATTTAATTAGCAGAATTGTTCTGATTACAGACTGCAAACACTGTTATCTTGTAATTATCGCCAGAAGCATGCCATTAGCCCATGATTAAGAGCAGTGTCTGCCTGGCTAGACCTCTCTTTGCAAGATGGTTTATGATCTTAATTAGCAGGGAATGAAGGAGGAGGAATGAAGATGTTTCCAGCCAGTTAGTGGATGTCTAAGTCTGAACAATAGAAAATATTTAATGAAGGCCATAGGAATCTCAAATCATTCTTTAATGCTTTGTTATCATTGCTGGTTAGTAAGCTTGCCAAGTATTCAGGGTTATTGTACGAAAGCAGAAGAAGGTGCTGTATAGGGGGAGAGAAAAATAAATGAGTGTTGGATAAGAGTTTAGGAATACGTATATGAGGATCTGTCAGGCTGCCTAAAAGTTGTAATTGTATTTGCTAACATCAAACTGGTAGGAATTAATAGAATTATTGTTCACTGCATCATACAGATCCGCAGTGTCCACATTTGTCAAATTATGGGCCACATCTTTGCTTGGCAAATTAATTCTATACATTAAAGAGATATGAAAGTCAAAAATAAACATGGTGATTGGTGACTTTACATATATGTCCTTTGTGTTTTCTGCTTGCCAAAAAAAATACACAATTTTAACACAATGCCAAATTTTCTTTGTAATCACAATCTATTTTCTCTACACTTTTCAACAGATTTTCCAGACCATTTTTAGAAATCTAATTGGACACCGAATAGAACTGGCCTTTTTTAAAAAAAAAATATTTATGAGTATTTCAAGACAATATGGAATTATTCTATTATGTCACGCATGTGCAATACACTCCGAAATGGCAGCAGACAACATTTTAGAGGTGTATTTTTATATATGGTCTAGATTCATTAAAGCTCAATTAATGGCTATTGTATAATCTGTTGACAGTGGGCGGGAAATACATTTGCATAATTATATACATTTCATATATGAGCTCCCATACAACATGATCTGCAGAAAAACTGAGAAAACACAAATCACATCCACAAAATCTAGAAATGGCGTGGAGCAATCACATTGTGAAAATTATTATTATTTTCTTTTAAATTCATACTCACATTTTCATGTTGGTCAGTTACAGTACTGTCATATTTTCAAATGGGATTTCAGTCAGCAATCTGATCTTCGTGATTATTATTTAACCATTTGCCTTTCTGTGTTGTATGTTGGAGACCAATATCTTTTGCACAGGTGCAGCAGGTAGGTTTTTAAAAGCTGGCAAAGATTACCCACACCTTTAAGTGACCTCCTGTGTCTGCCTTTCTACTGCTGCAGAGGTCTCCTTGGCACCTCTAGCTGTGGCACCACTATCTGTCTTTGCCCTTTTTCCTCTATTACTGCTAAAACTTCTTGTGGTGGTGAAAACGGTTGAACTGCTAGTACTGAAAGTGATTGCTAATGGAGGTGGTAACATGGGTAATGGGTGAAGTTGTTGTAGTAACTGACTGGTCTACAACTGAAGATGATGTAGAAAAGAAGAGGTGGATCCATCCAATACTTCCAAAACACTGTGAATTTATTGTAGCAATTTTCTTTTGCAAACAAATTGTGACCTGGTCTATGATTAAGGCGGTCAGGATCCGCCGAAACATGTAAGACTGAAACCGGACCTCACATCAGCTCCTATGGTTTTAAGTGTGTGTCTCTGAAGTTTTTTGCAACAATTGTTTGTGAAAGAAAATTGCTACAATAAATTCACAGTGTTTTGGAAGTATTGGATGGATCCGCCTCTTCTTTTCTACTTCATGTAACTTGCAAACAGGAAGGAGTTTGCTCTCAGGATCACATCCCAAATTGGAAGGCAGCATCAGGTGCAGTTGTGACCGGGCGAGCTGTGAAATTTGGGATGCAACAGGAACCGCGACTGTGGAGGTTGCAAGCGGACACTCTACACCAGGTAAGACCTCTTCCTTCTGCTTTGAAAGGAGTCAGATCCGGGAGGACAGACCAAGTGAGGCTGCCGCATGAAGAGCGGGGTGAGTGAGAGTGTATTTAACGGCATTTAGCAACCTGTACCTGTAGTTCATATAAAGCTTGCTATATAAAAAAGGGGAATAACACACTGCACCTTATGTACTTGTGGCTAAGGGACTAAAGACATTGCACAGGGCAAAACTGGTTTTGCCATTTTTTCAGAAAACTGAAGATGATGTTGGCAATGGAGAGGGAAATAATGCAGGTGGAGACTGCTGGCCTTAAACTAGGGAGAAACTTGCACTGCTGCCCACCATACACAGCATCTGTAGTGGAATCTCCTCCTCTGCTATTTGTAGTGGAATCTCCTCCTCTACTAGTTATTCCCGGTCCAGTGTAAAGGCTATCGCAGACATGCTTTAAGTCACAATAATATCCTCATTGCCCAAACCAGAGACTGGGGAAACCTACTCAATTATTCCCACTTTTCCCTTACTGCATGGTACAATAGGATCAACTACTATTCTTGCAGCATTTCTCCTGCAACATTTCAAATTAACCAACCCTGGTGCAGATATAACCTATGGAGGGAATCACGATAGTGATGGAACTGGTAGAAATAGAACTAGGGTGAACAATAGTGCACATGGTTTTGGGAGTAGACTGTCTAAAGAGCAGACGTGTACATGGAAGCTGCTTGGTAACATCAGACCTGCTCCAATCCTACTGCTATGCTTTTAGCTAAACAATGTCAATTCAGCACTTACACCTTAAGTTCCCCTCTCTGTCTGCTTTTGTTTTATGGGTGAGCTTAGAGGACCCTTACTGCTACTGATGCTGCTGCTAGTTGTGGTATTGCTGACTCCTGCATATCTTCTACTCCTTTTGGACATGGGATTGCATGGAACAGCAGTTGGGGAAGAAGACCCTACAGCAGCTTCTGCAACTGCCGCTGCTTCTCTAGAAGTTTTAGCCAGAGCAGCAAACAATGGTCTTTAAAAAGATCCTAGACTATGTGAAAAAGAAGCAAAAGTGCTTGTCCCAGATCTCCAGTAGAAGCAGACACTGCACTGGTAGTGCTGGTGCTGGTGGCTAAAGGAAACATAAATAATAATATAATATCTAATTGTTTGTTGTTTGGCTCTCTGACACACAAAAAGGGGTTTATGGGATTGTGTACCATGTTTTGGTGTGAAATAAAAAAATGAATGCACTGTGTGCAATAAGCCAGCCACTATATATTATATATTTTATAGAAAAATTGAATGGTAATGCTGCTAGACAATAGAGGAAAGGCAAACGCCCACTAAATGTCACTAAAGGCCCCCACGCCAATTAAAAAAACAAACATGAATTATAGCAGTACTGTCATATCTAACTATGCACTGGGTGCAACTGCCACTAAAAAATATTATATATATTTTATACAAAAAGTAAAAGGTATGCTGCTAGGTGACAGAGAAAGCTTATGAAGCAAATTAAGGGTTTAGACAGGAGCCCTACCAGTCCATTAGAGCCCTCACTGCAATAGAAAATATAAATTAAATTTAAAAACCAATGCTCAGAATTAAGATAAAAAATAAACAAAAATTACTTCTTTACTGAAAAAAAATGTATTTTAATAAATACCATCGCTTCTTGTTTTCATTTACTATTAATATACGGCCAGATTACGAGTTTTTCCGTTATGAGCTGTGCGGTGCTAACAAGCAGTTTTTTCTCACCGCTCACTTACCTGCAGCGCTGGTATTACAGGTTTTTACAAACCCGGGGGTTAAAAGACAAGAAGTGAGCGTAGAGCAAAATTGAGCTCCATACTGCACTCCAATACCAGCGCTGCTTAAGTCAGCGGTGAGCTGGTTGTACGTGCTCGTGCACGATTTCCCAATAGACATCAATGGGGAGAGCCAGCTGAGAAAAATTCTAACACCTGCAATAAAGCAGTGTAAAGCTCAGTAAAGCAGCCCCATTGATTCCTATGCGGAAACTAAAGTTATGTTTACACCTAACACCCTAACATGAACCCTGAGTCTAAACACCCCTAATCTTACACTTATTAACCCCTAATCTGCCGCCCCCGACATCGCCAACACCTACATTATTCTTATTAACCCCTAATCTGCCGCTCTGGACACCGCCGCCACCTACATTATACTTATTAACCCCTAATCTGCTGCCCCAACATTGCCGACACCTACATTATATTTATTAACCCCTACTCTCCGCCCCCAATGTCGCTGCAACCTACCTACACTTATTAACCCCTAATCTGCTGCCCCTAATGTCGCTGCCACTATATTAAATGTATTGACCCCTAAATCTAAGTCTAACCCTAACCCTAACACTCGCCTAACTTAAATATAATTTAAATAAATCTAAATAAAATTACTATCATTACCGAAATTATTCCTATTTAAAACTAAATACTTACCTATAAAATAAACCCTAAGATAGCTACAATATAACTAATAGTTACATTGTATCTAGCTTAGGGTTTATTTTTATTTTACAGGCAAGTTTGTATTTATTTGAACTAGGTAGAATAGTTATTAAATAGCTATTAACTATTTAATAATTACCTAGCTAAAATAAATACAAATTGACCTGTAAAATAAAACCTAACCTAAGTTACACTAACACCTAACCTTACACTATAATTAAATAAATTCCCTACATTAAATACAATTAAATAAATTAAATTAAATTAGCTAAATCACAAAAAACCCCCACTAAATTACAGAAAATAAAAAACAAATTACAGATCTTTAAACTAATTACACCTAATCTAATAGCCCTATCAAAATAAAAAAGCCCCCCCCAAAATAAAAAAATACCCTAGCCTAAACTAAACTGCCAATAGCCCTTAAAAGGGCCTTTTGCAGGGTATTGCCCCAAAGAAATCAGCTCTTTTTCCTGTAAAAAAAAAATACAAACACCGCCCCAACAGTAAAACCCACCACCCACACAAACAACCCCCCAAATAAAAGCCTAACTAAAAAAACCTAAGCTCCCCATTGCCCTGAAAAGGGCATTTGGATGGGCATTGCCCTTAGAAGGGCATTTAGCTCTATTACTGCCCAAAGCCCTAACCTAAAAAATAAACCCACCCAATACACCCTTAAAAAATCCTAACACTAACCCCCGAAGATTCAATAAGCGGGAGAAGTCTTCATCCAAGCGGCAAGATGCAGAAGTGGTCCTCCAGACGGGCAGAAGTGGTCCTCTAGACGGGCAGAAGTCTTCATCCATACAGCATCTTCTATCTTCATCCTTCCGACGCGGAGCGGCTCCATCTTCAAGACATCCGGCGCGGTGCATCCTCTTCAAACAACGTCTTCTTCGGAATGAATATCACTTTAAGTGACGTCATCCAAGATGGCGTCCCTTAGATTCCGATTGGCTGATAGAATTCTATCAGCCAATCGGAATTAAGGTAGAAAAAAATCAGGATTGAACTTCAATCCTATTGTCTGATACAATCAGCCAATAGGATTGAGCTTGCATTCTATTGGCTGATTGGAACAGCCAATAGAATGCCAGCTCAATCCTATTGACTAATTGCATCAGCCAATAGGATTTTTCTACCTTAATTTCGATTGGCTGATAGAATTCTAGCCAAGACAAGATTCATCTGACCAGGAGGATGATTTAATTCCTCCACCTCTTAAGACTTATGTTCGCATTGTTGGGAAACATTGCGTTCATGAGAGGCCGCTTCCATAGAATGCTATGGGAGCTTCATTCTGATGCCATGAGCAATGTCAGCAATGTCAGCAATGTCAGCAAAAATAAATATATATTTATATGCTGATATATATATATATTTATGTGTTAATATGTGTATATACACATATTAACACATAAATACATATGTATATAAGCATATACATATATATTTACTGGGAACACACAGTTCCCATTGACCGCAATGTAAAGGCACTTTTAAGTGCCATTTTATTTTTCTAACACCCCACACCCAACAACTTTAACTCCAAAATACTGTCTAGAGCAGTAATTTTATTAAAAATAAAGATGCGGCCATATTTATTTTTTAATAAAATACACTACACAGTATTTTGGGCCATTTGGAGCAGATTTTTAAAATGAACTAGAGATCTGATCTCTGGTTAATTTTATAAGCGCTAATTGCTACTTGCAGTAGCAATAATCAGCCACTTGTAATGGCTGGTTAATTATCTCGCTCCCACAAACGGGCGAATTTACCCATTTGCGGAAGCACGATAATTAAGCGCTCCACTTGAAATCCAGCCGAAAGTCAACAAAGATTAGTGATGTTTGTGATCACAAGTTATTTGCTCCAGTAGATGATACAATTATTTTCTTTAGTCATCTTTATGAGGACTGATGATTGTAATTGTTCTCTGTATGTAAAATTACATACTATACAAAAAGTCTCCCTGTGGTTAGAGACTATATAACTGACTAACTATAATAAGCTTTCTAGTGGTTTCATATTGACATAAAAGATAAGATTATATATGTTTTAAACTTAAACACAGATTCAAAGAAGAACTCTCTATGCAAGTGATCTCTCTATGCAAGTGATCTCTCTATGCAAGTGATCTTCCCTGGAGATTTGTTTGAACGTGATATACAGTAAATATACAAAAAAATCTATTTTATATACCTTTTTTCGATTTTTCAATTTTCTACATCTATTCTTTTTAAAATAAGATATTTTTACTACCATAAAAATAGGCTGTTAATTAGATCACATTTAGGATTATATAAAAATATTTATGAATTTAAAAAAAATATTTATGATTTATGAAGCAGCGGATGCTGCTTCCGACCCACTCTGCTTCAGTTCTGCCTGAAACGGAAGTTAAGAACCAGTGGTCCTAAGACCGCTGCTCCTTAACTCGTCGGACAGCAATCAGCCCGATCGAATACAATCGGGCTGACTGAAACCTCCTGCTAGCGGCAAATCTGCAGGGGGTGGTATTGCACCAGCAGTTCACAAGAACTGCTGGTGCAATGATAAATGCCGACAGTGTATGCTGTCTGCATTTATCGATGTGCGTCGGACATGATTCGCTATAGCGGATCATGTCTGTCCGCACCATGATAACTTTACCCCACTGACTGTAACTACTTTTACATAGGGTCCATTATAGACATAAAAAACTGTTCAGCTCTTTCCAGTATTTCGTGACAAAATACACAGCCCTTTAAGTGGTATTGGTTGTCCAAGACTGATATAAATGCTTCCTTAAAAATGTGCAATACATTTTACTTTTTAAACTGTGTAAAAAAAAGTTTCTTTTAATAAGTTTCTGTTTACCAGCTAATAAACATTAGCTTTATAATTGCTTTACAAAAATATAGTAACCATTTAAGGTGTTTAATTTAATAACTTCTCTTACTGTGAAAAGACATTTGATAAATATTAAATGCAATTTATTTGCAATGAAATTGTTAAAAATTTCTAACAAATTTCACTGTGTCCTCAGATAACTTCCAATTCCTAATATAAATCTGTATTAAGTCACTTTTGCAAGATTTACATAGCCAATTAAGAGCACTTTAATTCTGAATGTGCCTGTAAAACACATTTGTTTTGTGAAATGAGCCAAACTGTCTCTCATTGTACTCCAGTACTTAGACTAGTGTAACTCACTGGGCTCGATGATATCATCTTCGCCAGCTAAAATCTAATTTTTCTCGCTGACTCTCGCAGGGCTTCCCCGGTACAATGATCGTAAAAAAAGGGCAGTCCCTGCGAGTGGCGAGATGGCTCCTATTAAAAGTATTGGAGCTCGCTGGTTAGGGAAACTTCACGCCTTGTTAGCAGGGAGCAGGGGGAGCACATTGAAATTAAAATCCTGCAGCCAATATAACCCACATTATGCTGATTCCTGCATAGAGCAACTTACATTTGTCTATATTTTAGTATGCATTTGTTTTTCTATTGGGGTTATAAGTGTTCGTATTGTTTTGAGAAAAGCTTGCCACCTTTTAGTTGGGGAGAAAAAACTGTGAGATCTGCAGTGCGAAAATCTTTATAAAATTACGCTGGGATAGATGCCCATGGAACGCCCATGTTCAGCCCATTTTACGAAAAATCAACAATTACGCTTTGCATTTTGTATTTATACGTTCAAATTTATGTGTGATTTTTGCACATCCAGTGTACTACAACTAGGATTTATGCTGTGCATATTTAATTTGATATATTTCTGTGTAAATTACATACAAAATTTACTTTTTTGTTAATATACGATTTGACACAGAGGGGTTTGAATGGCTATTAAAGGTAACCATCCTTACCTGTGATCTGTTTGCTTGTAATTAGTGTGTGTGTATAAAAGGTCAATGAGTTTCTGGACTCCTGACAGACCCTTGCATCTTTCATCCAGTGCTGCACTGACGTTTCTGGATTCTGAGTCATGGGGAAAGCAAAAGAATTGTCAAAGGATCTGCAGGAAAAGGTAGTTGAACTGTATAAAACAGGAAAGGGATAAAAAGATATCCAAGGAATTGAGAATGCCAATCAGCAGTGTTCAAACTCTAATCAAGAAGTGTAAAATGAGGGGTTCCGTTCTGTTGAAACCAAACCACAGTCTGGTAGACAAACTAAAATTTTAGCCACTACTGCCAGGAACATTGTTCGGGATGCAAAGAAAAACCCACAAATAACTTCAGGTGAAATACAGGACTCTCTGAAAACATGTGGTGTGGCTGTTTCAAGATGCACAATAAGGAGGCACTTGAAGAAAGATGGGCTGCATGGTCGAGTCACCAGAAGAAAGCTATTACTACACAAATGCCACAAAGTATCCCGCTTACAATACGCTAAACAGCACAGAGACAAGCCTCAAACCTTCTGGCACAAAGTCATTTGGAGTGATGAGACCAAAATTTAGCTTTTTGGCCACAACCATAAACGCTACATTTGGAGGGGAGTCAATAAGGCCTATGATGAAAGGTACACCAATCCTACTGTGAAACACGGAGGTGGATCGCTGATGTTTTGGGGATGTGTGAGCTACAAAGGCACAGGAAATTTGGTCAGAATTGATGGCAAGATGAATGCAGTATGTTATCAAAAAATACTGCAGTAAAATTTGCATTCATAAGTCCGAAAGCTGCGCATGGGACGTACTTGGACATTCCAACATGACAATGATCCTAAACACAATGCCAAGTAGACCTGTCATTGGCTACAGCAGAATAAAGGGAAGGTTCTGTAGTGGCCATCTCATTCTCCTGATCTCAAAGTCATTGAGCCACTCTGGGGAGATTTCAAATGTGCAGTTCATGCAAGACAGCCCAAGAATTTACAGGAACTGGAAGCTTTTTGCCAGGAAGAATGGGCAGCTTTACGTCTGAGAAGATAAAGAGCTTAATCCACAAATACCACAAAAGACTTCAAGCTGTCATTGATATTAAAGGGGGCAATACACTGTATTAAGAACTGGGGTATGTAAACTTTTGATCAAGGTCATTTGGGAAGTTGTAATTATGATTTAAAAAGTGTAAACACAGTTGATTGATCATAAATGGTGTCTGCCAAACACTAACCATGAGTGAAAGAAAAGTTTTTGTGTTATCATTCATATTCTCTGAAAAATGGTCAAGATATCATAAATTCTGCCAGGTTATGTAAACTTATGAGCACAACTGTGTATATATATATATATATATATATATATATATATATATATATATATATATATATATATATATATATATATATATATATATATATTGCTCATTAGCCTTGCCACAGTGCTTGTCCTGGTCCAGTTAGTTCTAGTTACGCCACTGAGACATCCATTTACATTCATTAAAATTTGAGCAATATTTCCAGTGTCTTCTGTTTCTGTTATTATATTTATCCTTTTACTTAAGATCATCTCTTTCTATTTATTTCATGAATAGGTCACAAAGGTATAAAATGGTGCAGGGACTGAATAAACAAACTGTCTCAGAAAATATGGAAAACTTCTTGCTTCTTGTTGCATTAACATTTAATAGTGCAATGTTCTTTTTTAATTGCTGCTACATAATGCCTTGGACAACCTGTCCAGTAAAAAACTGAACTGGATTAAAAAAAAACGTACTGCAGTCGGAATTAAGATCAAAACACAATTCCTGTTTTAAGGCAAAGTTTAAAATCTTCACTTGCTGATTTGAGCTGATGAAACTGACAGTGGGCCAGATTACAAGTGGAACACTAATTAACGATCTTGCTTGAGTGTTAACTGCACTAGAAGTAAGCTTTTTGCGCATCTGGTTGCTCTCGCATTATGAGTTGAAAGTAAAATGTATTCAGACGTGTTTTAAAAAAAAAAAACAAGCTTACAATATCGCACAAGCGATAAGTTATTCCCCCATAGAATTAAATTTAGCAAAACAAGTGGAATAAATGCTAATACCCCACTCTCGCGCAAACACAATCCCATATTCTTGTGCGGTAACCCGACATGAAAATAGGAATATTTCACGTTTTAATGTACTTCATGTAGAAGAATATGCTTTATTTATTTATAAATACATATTTCTACATATATCAGATGTTTTTTATGCACAAATATATATTTATACCTCTCTCTCTTTATACTGTACGGTATATATATTACATATAGGTATAGATATTTACAGAAACATCTATTAAGAAATACTTAGAACATATTCTGCTATGAGCAGAACATTGAAATAATGTGAAATATTTACATGTATATGTATGTATCTCAATGTTAAATTCATAAAACCTTAGACTTCATATCTTTGAGCCTTTATAACATTTTTGTACAATATCTTTTTAAATATATTTATTAGATTAGATTACTTTGTAAACTAATCTACTTTGTAATAGATTCGATTAGATGACTTTGTAATGCATTTTTGATGTGCTTTTTTGACAATTTTTTGTTTCACAACACAGTTAACCAGAGCTCTGAGGTTACGCTAATCCAACGTATGTTAACTTCAATTGTGCTTAAGCGATCGCATTTAATTTCAACTCATAATATGAACGGAAAACCCTGACGCTTGCAAATAGCCGCGATAAACCCCTTATCGCTTGTGCATAACTGTTAACGGACCCCTCGTAATCTAGCCCAATTTAGGTCAGTCTTTGGTAATGTCAAATTCTAAACTCAGTTTGGGATATTTCTAAAGAAAATAGTGACAAGTGCTTTCTTATATTTACAGAAAAGAGGCAAATATATTTAAATTGTTTCTTAAATGCTTTAAATATACAGTTTCAATCCAAAATATATGCATGCATCCTCCAATATTAACAGATGTTTTTGTCTGTATGAACCTTGCTTAAAAGTTACACAGCTGACAGACCTTCTAAAACAGCAAGTTGTCAGTTCACAGACCTTTTAAAAGCAGTAGAATTCTCAACCTCCCAGTAAGGTGTGTGATTGATGGTTCCAGTGGCCAATTCATTAAAGGCAATGCTTATCCTGACTCATTCAGAAAAACATATGGCTGGAATCATTGGTGTTTCATGAGCAGAGTCAGTATTGGTGGAGGTGTGATCTGTGGTGTTGGGCAATCCGGGGCCTTACTTGGCAGATGGGGTGTGACTATGTGGTCCATGGGATTGGCTAGACAGGTAGAGTGAAGCAACAGGAAGGGGCTATTTTATCTCTCGTCCTCAGCAAAAAGGGGGGCTTGACCTGTAAGATTGGAGTTGGTGGTCTTGCAACCCCTTGCACCCCCATAAAACTGTCACTGTAAGGTAGCTACAATTGTTATGCCCCTAATTACACTGCTATACAAAAATATAAAATTACATACTGTTATATTCATATATATATATATATATATATATATATATATATATATAAAATATATATATATATATTTATATATATATATTTATATTTATACATACACACACGTATATATATATATATATATATATATATATATATATATATATATATATATATATATATATAGGCCATATCATTTTTTGGTTAGTGAGTAATGTGACTTTTTTTTTTTGCTGCATTTTAAAATTAAATTTTTCCCAGTCAGGGCTCGTAAAAAGCTTGCATACACTCAGGTTCAGGTAGGTTGAATTAGCACATGTGTACACCTCAATTGTTTCTTACGTTAGCCTGACATATCTCCATTCTCTTTTAATGATATTGATCGTACTATGGGACTAGTGGGACATATTGCCAAGTGACTCAGTCAGATTCAGTCAGATAGATCAGATATGATTCTCATTCATCCTCATGATAGATCTCATAAAAGAAGGGGGCCTCGTTTCCTATTATCATTCTGCCATGCTGGATGGATGGTTGTTGAAAAACGGAAAGTGATAAACATATAAATTTCAGAGCAGGCTGGCTAATTTGTGTACACACACTCGACTCTTATTGTTATGTATTGTCTATGGTAGTCTTCTGTTTTTCATAATGAATGACAATGAATGTGCCAAATAAAGAACAAAAATATACCTTGCAAAGTTGCAATCACAGACAGTTGTATATATTTTGTACTGGCCGGGTCAACCCCCTCCTCACCAGTCCAGTCCTCTGTTTTACGGCTCCGATGCAATCCCACTGGCACTCACTCACTGTCTGACTCATCGTCACTGCAGTCAGTGTCACCGAACCTAGTCCGTCCGTGTACTGTCCTCCATCCGCTTCTTTATTTTTCTCACTCACCTCTAAGCCGCTTGCTTACCTCAATGTCCTGCTGGGAGGGAGATCACGTGCTCACGTGTGTGGCTCCCTCCATCCATATGTGGCAAGCCAGCAGCTGTGAGCAGACAGGAAGGCGGGCGGAATGTAGAAAACGTCACGTGACCTTGGCAAAAGCCGGGTCATGTGACCGCTGCACAATTTTTTTTTAAAAAAAATTCTGGATTTAAAAAAAAAAAAAAAAAAAAAAGGAGTTGCCAGCATAACAGTGCCAGTGCCGGCCCCCCCCCCCCAAATCTGTCGCATTAGGCACCGGCCTTGTTGGCCTATGCATAAATACGCCCCTGAGTAATTATCATAATTTAAAAACGACTTGTGAATATTGAAATTTCAGATTTTAGTTTTTTTGTATTTCTAGACTGAGATATACAGTGTATTTTCTAGACTGTATATAATGTAACTATTTAAAATAATGAGCAGAATTTATTGAAGAACATTGATGCAGAAAAGAAGAATGAACGTTTTAAGAGAAGAGATGTGTGAAATAATTATCGAAGAGGACTGATCGTTTTCACAATGGATGTTAAAATAAAAAAGTTGAAATTTGCTTGAGACTTAGCTGACTATACTTCTGGCAAAAAATAATATATACATATATATATATATATATATATATATATATATATATATATATATATATATATAAAACTGATTGCAAAGATGACATCAGAATGAAGCAATCAAGAGAACACTAGCTTTTTTAATGCACCTATAAGAGATCTTACTTTCTACTAGTGATTATTGTCTTTATGATGATTTGAGCTGGCCCCAATGTCATAATCATGTAGTTTTGGGATACACAAAATTTCAAGCTACATAAAACATTCTTGTTCTTAACTAAAACACCAAGAGTGGTACAACAATCAGCAAAATGATAATGTCATGTAAAGATTAAATGTATATATTTTTTAAAAACAAAATGTTATATACTGATGAAGATTAAAGTTGTAACAATATTATTTAATGTGTGATTTAAACCATAAATTGAATCCATTTTATTTTATTAAAAATAAATGAAATGATGTTCACAACCTTTAAAAGGATATTAAATCAATGCACACAAAGTGTGGGAAATGTGCTTGATCTCAGGAAAATGTGATTCCTTAAATCATAATTGGATGAAAATTGATAATTTTTTCTTAAGTAAAATAAATGATGATGGTTTTCATTAAACAGCTCATAGCTTATTGTAGACTATGTCTTCAGTATAAACATCCTTGAAAACCCCATAAGGTTGATATGAGAAAGTTAACCCTTCAGCTACGGCCACAGCATATTTTTGTCCAAAACACCCATAAATCTGATTCCAGCTGCCACTTCAGCTCACCGGCTCTTTAATTAAGAGTAATGTCTGGTCAGTACATTATAATGAGGTGTGCAATAGCTGATAGACATTAGAGTTTATGGAGTCTGACACTAAAGGTATCTATGGGACCTTCTAGCAAGTTAATAATTCAAATTCTCAGAGGTAGCTGCTCTCATTTGTCCCCTGTAGAAAGAATCAAGGTGTTTGACACACTATTCACAGAAAAATGTAATTACTAAAAAATCTGATTTATTTGAGTTTGTTCACATTGTCCCATGGTTTTCTGCAATGCAGTATAAAGCTACTACATCTCATATTGATTTCTATAATTTCTCCAATATATCTGTGTAAAGAATATGGGTGGTTGGATTGATCACATAATTCAGATATTCATTTTGTCATAGGGTTTATAGAACCCACTGTATTGCTCTTTACTAAGAGCTGGCCACTTACAAGAGTGACTTGTTTCTGGATAAAAACAAAAATGAAGAAAAAAAAATCAGTAGAAGAAAAATCATATCTGAACATATATTTATGACTGATCATATCTGCATTAAAAAAGATCATGAAACAGCATCTGAATAAGAAAGCAGAAGGGACTACATTTCTTATGTGATACAGCAGAAAACTGCATAAAAATGATTTCAATGATTCAAAGGGTATGAATGGTATTGTTAAAAAAAAAGGTAATTTCTTGACGATCGGGGTCTTTTTATGCTGTAAATAAAGATGCGGAGCTAGAAATGTTTATGAATTGCAGCAAAATATGTTTTCTTTCAGTAGGAAATTATTAGTTCAGGAAAAAGAGGCTTCAAGAAAGAAATTTAAATTTTATACTTCAATTCTAAATTTCCTTGCTGTGGGCAACATTTAATGATGCACAGAATTTTCTCAGATGTAGTTAAATATCAAAATATCAGTGTAAGAATTTTATCGTAATGCAAATTTGTTAGATATTCCCCTTCCCATTGTGTTAATGGGATAATTACTTAATTTTAATTAATTAATAATTTATTTATTTTTAACTGATTTCATTCCAATGATGAGAACTATGGCCCGCAACCCAATTATCTTTCTGTCTGTCTATCTAATAAATCCTAGATTCTGATTAGGTAAACATGAAAAAAACCTATTAATAACACAAGTTTCATAGACTTTTCATAGACCAACAAGGAACCAACAAATAAACAGACTTTATTTTTTCCATGTAAATATCACTCAAATAATTTATTGGTGACTACCTTGCATATTTATTTTTTTCCTTTAAGGGATAGTCTAGTCAAAATTAAACTTTCATTAATCAGATAGAACATGCAATTTTAATCAACTATTATCCATTTTTCTTCGTTCTCTTGGTAACTTTATTTGAAAAAGCAAGAATGTAAGCTTAGGAGCTGGCCCATTTTTGGTTCAGCACCTGGGTAGCACTTGCTGATTGGTGTCTTAATGTAGCAACCAAGCAGCAAGTGCTACCCAGGGGCTAAACGAAAAAATGGACCGGCTCCTAAGATTGCATTCTTTCAAATAAAGATACTAAGAGAAAAAAAGAAGAAAAATGATAAAAGGAGTAAATTAGAAAGTTGCCTAAAATTGCATGCTCTATCTGAATCATGAAAGTTTAATTTTGACTACACTATCCCTTTAAGAAGCCCAATTCGTAGCATGTGTGCAAGGAACTCTTTTCAATATAATTCAATAAATATTTTTATAATGTCAAAACACTTCATTACAATCATGAACAAACATTATGATATTTTATTTATGAGCATAGCTCCTTCTAATCACTATTACCCACAAATCACTATTTAACCATTTAAATACAACCAGGAAGTGTGTTGAAATGTAAACTGGGCATATAAAAAAATGCAAACGTAGCCAAAATTAGTGTTTTGTTATGTTTTTTTTTTAAGACATATTTAGCATCACCTCTTTAAAATGGCAACCTCCACAGAATACAGAATATACAGTACAAGTTGAAAGCCATATACTCATAATCCTGCAATGATGTGAATTGTTTGATTCAGTCACCATTACATTTTTCTTAATGGAAAATTGTACTGTAAACTTTTCTCTCCTTTAATGGCTCCCAAAGACGCATTTTTTTCTGTATTAAATGATTATTAACTTATTTGCAAACAGCTCCTTTAGCATTATTTTGTCATTTGCAGTAGCTGCTTATGCCTGTGGAAACCAACACCAAAAATATGAATACTGCAGTATTTGCTGTAAAGCAGCTATCTAAACAGGAGGCAGCAGCACTAATTAACCTCTCAGAGAGGTTTTTTATATGAATTAGCTGTTTTTGCTCACTGAACCCCCCATCCATAATTAAAAGGACACTGCACTGTAATTTGTTTCTCTGTTTTAAACGGACAGTGTTCTATAAAATGTGTTTCTCCTTATTGTGATTCCGATAACTTGCTACTTTAGGTTTATTATATTATATGAAATAGCAGTTTTTTTCTAGTTGAAACCACAGCCCGTTAAAGTTGGCTAAGCTAGCTGGGAGACCATATGTCCTTATTGTTTTTTCTCTGTATCCATAATGGCCTCCTTATTTTTTTCTCTGTCTGATTACACAAAATCAGTGTAAGTGAAGTGAAAATTAACATTTTATTACAAATATTGCACAGCTCGAATGGGAGTGTAAATTCTTCTGCAGCTTCATGTTTACAGAGCTTTAATATAGCCTTTACTTTAGTATTGACAATTTTCAGTATATGTGGGTCATCATTAACTATTTCAAATGACAAAATAAAGATAAATTATATTTTTCTAAATAATTGAATACACTACAACAGGTAAAATGGATCATTGGGAACACATTAAAGGGAAGAATATTTTACAGCACACTGTCCCTTTAATACGTTCTCATTTACCTGTTTTACATGCTGGAGTGTATCAAATTGTTTATAAATAATTCCTTTGTCTTCATTTTTTCATTGAAAAAGCTGAGCTCAGATAAGGAGGAGTTATTGTAAAGAGAAATAGATAAGATTAGGCGGTCAGCTATTTCTCCATGCTTAGTCCATGTACATGGGCAAAAACAGCTATTTCATATAAAAATAAGACTAAAGGATCAACTTGCCATACATTTTGTACTCTGCAGCTACTATAAGAAGTTATTGGGAATACATTAAAGGTAAATTGTACACTAGATTTTTCTTTAAATAAATGTCTTGTAGATGATACATTTATATAGCCCATCTGTATAGTTTTGCTTATTTTTTTAATGACATTGTGCTGATTTTCAGACTCCTAACCAAGCCCCACAGTGTCAGATGTATACATGCGTTTACAGACTCCTGCTGGCTCCAGTTTATGTTATCTGTCTTTTCATATGCAGGGAAGGGGGGAGTGTCTGCCCTTCTTGTTTTCTCAGCCCCTTTCAGTGGATGTCTCAGACAACCTCATCAACAGTGCTAAACTGGGAGCTTCTAACATACGGCTAGATTCCGAGTTTTGCGTTATGAGTGAAAAAGCCTCATAACGCTGCTTTTTCACTACCTCTGATTTTACGAGTCTTGCAGGTACAGATGTACCGCACACTTTTTTGGCTGTAACGCAACGTAACTACCGCACCTATCAAAAAAGTCATTTTTCAATGGGACTCCCATAGCGCCGGTATTACGAGTTTTGCCTGGGAGGCCAAAAGGTGAGCAGTACAGCCTATAACCACAAGATTCGTTCCACCATCTAAAGTCAGTAGTTATGGGTTTTACGTTATAAAGCTGTACCATAAAACTCATAACTAAAGTGTTACAAAGTACACTAACACCCATAAACTACCTATTAACCCCTAAACCGAGTCCCTCCCGCATCGCAAACACTAAAATAAAATTATTAACCCCTAATCTGCCGCTTCGGACATCGCCACTATAATAAACATATTAACCCCTAAACCGCAGCACTCCTGCATCGCAAACACTAGTTTAATATTATTAACCCCTAATCTGCCGCCTCCAACGTCACCACCGCCACAATACTAAAGTTATTAACCCCTAAACTTATCCCTAAGTCTTACCCTAACACCCCTAACTTTAATATAATTAAAATAAATGTAAATAAAAATTACTATCATTAACTAAATAATTCCTATTTAAAACAAAATACTTACCTATAAAATAAACCCTAAGCTAGCTACAATATAACTAATAGTTACATTGTAGCTATCTTAAGTTTTATTTTTATTTTACAGGTAAGTTTGTATTTATTTTAACCAGTAAGTATAGTTACAAAATAGTTATTAACTATTTACTAACTACATAGTTAAAATAAATACAAATTCACCAGTAAAATATAACCTAACCTGCCTCACACTAACACCTAACATTACACTACAATTAAATAAATTACATTAATTAAATAAAAGTAACTAAATTACAAAAAATGAAAAACACTAAATTACACAAAATAAAAAATAAATGATCAAATATTTAAACTAATTACACCTAATCTAATAGCCCTATCAAAATAAAAAGCCCCCAAAATAAAAAAACCCTAGCCTAAACTAAACTGCCAAAAGCCCTTAAAAAGGCCTGTTCCAATCAGCCAATAGAATGCAAGCTCAATCCTATTGGCTGATTGCATCAGCCAATAGGATTTTTTCACCTTCAATTCCGAATGGCTGATAGAATTCTTTCAGCCAATTGAAATTCAAGGTACGCCATCTTGGATGACGCCATTTAAAGGAACCTTCATTCTTCAAGAGGATTCGAAAGAAGAGGATGCTCTGCGCCGGATGTCTTGAAGATGGACCCGCTCCGCATCGGAAGGATGAAGATAGAAGATGCCGTCTGGATGAAGACTTTTGCACGCCTGGAGGACAACTTCTTGCCGCTTGGATGAAGACTTCTACCGACTTCGTTGAGGACTTCTTGCTGCTTGGATGAAGACTTCTCCCTGCTTCGTTGAGGATGGATGTCCGGTCTTCAAAAACTGTAAGTGGATCTTCGGGGGTTAGTGTTAGGTTTTTTTAAGGGTTTATTGGGTGGGTTTTATTTTTAGATTAGGCGTTTGGGCAATGGAAAAGAGCTAAATGCCCTTTGAAGGGCAATGCCCATCCAAATGCCCTTTTCAGGGCAATGGGGAGCTTTGGTTTATTTAGATAGGGTTTTATTTGGGGGGGTTGGTTGTGTGGGTGGTGGGTTTTACTGATGGGGGGTTGTTTGTATTTTTTTTACAGGTAAAAGAGCTGATTTCTTTGGGGCAATGCCCCGCAAAAGGCCATTTTAAGGGCTATTGGCAGTTTAGTTTAGGCTAGGGTTTTTTATTGGGGGGGGGGGCTTTTTAATTTTGATAGGGCTATTAGATTAGGTGGAATTAGTTTAAATATTTGATAATTTCTTTTTTATTTTGTGTAATTTAGTGTTTTTTATTTTTTGTAATTTAGTTAATTGTATTTGATTAATGTAATGTATTTAATTGTAGTGTAATGTTAGGTGTTAGTGTAAAACAGGTTAGGTTTTATTTTATAGGTAAATTTGTATTTATTTTAACTAGGTAGCTAGTAAATAGTTAATAACTATTTACTAACTATTCTACCTAGTTAAAATAAATACAAACTTAGCATTGAAATAACAATAAAACCTAACGGCTAGATTTGGAGTTTGTCGTTAGCCGTGAAAACCAGCGTTAGAGGCTCCTAACGCTGGTTTTAGGCTAACTCCGGTATTTGGAGTCACTCAAAAAAGGGTCTAACGCTCACTTTTCAGCCATGACTTTTCCATACCGCAGATCCCCTTACGTCAATTGCGTATCCTATCTTTTCAATGGGATCTTTCTAACTCCGGAATTTAGAGTCGTGTCTGAAGTGAGCGTTAGAAATCTAACGACAAAACTCCAGCCGCAGAAAAAAGTCAGTAGTTAAGAGCTTTTTGGGCTAACGCCGGTTCATAAAGCTCTTAACTACTGTACTCTAAAGTACACTAACACCCATAAACTACCTATGTACCCCTAAACCGAGGCCCCCCCCACGTCGCCGCCACTCGATTAATTTTTTTTAACCCCTAATCTGCCGACCGCCACCTACGTTATACTTATGTACCCCTAATCTGCTGCCCCTAACACCGCCGACCCCTGTATTATATTTATTAACCCATAATCTGCCCCCCACAACGTCGCCGCCAGCTACCTACAATAATTAACCCCTAATCTGCCGAGCGGACTTGAGCGCTACTATAATAAAGTTATTAACCCCTAATCCGCCTCACTAACCCTATAATAAATAGTATTAACCCCTAATCTGCCCTCCCTAACATCGCCGACACCTAACTTCAATTATTAACCCCTAATCTGCCAACTGGAGCTCACCGCTATTCTAATAAATGTATTAACCCCTAAAGCTAAGTCTAACACTAACACCCCCCTAAATTAAATATAATTTACATCTAACGAAATTAATTATCTCTTATTAAATAAATTATTCCTATTTAAAGCTAAATACTTACCTGTAAAATAAATCCTAATATAGCTACAATATAAATTATAATTACATTGTAGCTATTTTAGGATTAATATTTATTTTACAGGCAACTTTGTAATTATTTTAACCATGTACAATAGCTATTAAACAGTTAAGAACTATTTAATAGTTACCTAGTTAAAATAATTACAAAATTACCTGTAAAATAAATCCTAACCTAAGTTACAATTAAACCTAACACTATACTATCATTAAATTAATTAAATAAAATACCTACAATTACCTACAATTAAACCTAACACTACACTATCAATAAATAAATTAAATACAATTCCTACAAATAACTACAATGAAATAAACTAACTAAAGTACAAAAAATAAAAAAGAACTAAGTTACAAAAAATAAAAAAATATTTACAAACATAAGAAAAATATTACAACAATTTTAAACTAATTACACCTACTCTAAGCCCCCTAATAAAATAACAAAACCCCCAAAATAAAAAATGCCCTACCCTATTCTAAATTATTAACGTTCAAAGCTCTTTTACCTTACCAGCCCTGAACAGGGCCCTTTGTGGGGCATGCCCCAAGAAGTTCAGCTCTTTTGCCTGTAAAAAAAAACATACAATACCCCCCCCAACATTACAACCCACCACCCACATACCCCTAATCTAACCCAAACCCCCCTTAAATAAACTTAACACTAAGCCCCTGAAGATCATCCTACCTTGTCTTCACCTCACCAGGTATCACCGATCCGTCCTGGCTCCAAAATCTTCATCCAACCCAAGCGGGGGCTGGCGATCCATTATCCGGTGGCTGAAGAGGTCCAGAAGAGGCTCCAAAGTCTTCATCCTATCCGGGAAGAAGAGGCGATCTGGACCGGCAACCATCTTGATCCAAGCGGCATCTTCTATCTTCATCCGATGACGACCGGCTCCATCCTGAAGACCTCCACCGCGGACCCATCTTCTTCCGGCGACGTCCAACTGAAGAATGACGGTTCCTTTAAGGGACGTCATCCAAGATGGCGTCCCTCGAATTCCGATTGGCTGATAGGATTCTATCAGCCAATCGGAATTAAGGTAGGAATATTCTGATTGGCTGATGGAATCAGTCAATCAGAATCAAGTTCAATCCGATTGGCTGATCCAATCAGCCAATCAGATTGAGCTTGCATTCTATTGGCTGATCGGAACATTATTATAGCAGCGCTCAGGTCCGCTCGGCAGATTAGGGGTTAATAAGTGTAGGCAGGTGGAGGCGACGTTGTGGGGGGCAGATTAAGGGTACATAGGGATAATGTAAGTAGCTGCGGTTTACGGAGCGGCAGATTAGGGGTTAATAATAATATGCAGGTGTCAGCGATAGCGGGGGCGGCAGATTAGGGGTTAATAAGTGTAAGTTTAGGGGTGTTTAGACTCGGGGTACATGTTAGAGTGTTAGGTGCAGACGTAGGAAGTGTTTCCACATAGCAAACAATGGGGCTGCGTTAGGAGCTGAACGCGGCTTTTTTGCAGGTGTTAGGTTTTTTTTCAGCTCAAACAGCCCCATTGTTTCCTATGGGGGAATCGTGCACGAGCACGTTTTTGAGGCTGGCCGCTTGCGTAAGCAACTCTGGTATCGAGAGTTGAAGCTGCGTTAAATATGCTCTACGCTCCTTTTTTGGAGCCTAACGCAGCCTTTATGTGGACTCTCAATACCAGAGTTATTTTTATGGTGCGGCCAGAAAAAAGCCGGCGTTAGCTTTTCGGGTCGTTACCGACAAAACTCCAAATCTAGCCTTAAGATAGCTACAATGTAACTATTTGTTATATTGTAGCTATCTTAGGGTTTATTTTATAGGTAAGTATTTAGTTTTAAACAGGAATTATTTAGTTAATGATAGTAATTTTTATTTAGATTTATTTTAATTATATTAAAGTTAGGGGTGTTAGGGTTAGGATTGGATTTAGGTTTAGGGGTTAATATATTTATTTAGTGTTAGTGATGGGGGAGGCCAGAGGTTTAGGGGTTAATAACTTTAGTATAGTGGCGGCGGCAACGTTGGGTGCGGCAGATTAGGGGTTAATAAGTGTAGGTAGGTGTTGGCGACGTTGGGGACAGCAGATTAGGGGTTAATAAGTGTAGGTAGGTGTCGGCGACGTTGGGGGCGACAGATTAGGGGTTAATAAGTGTAATGTAGGTGTCGGTGACATTGGGGGCAACAGATTAGGGCTTAATAAGTGTAGGTAGCTGTCGGCGACATTGGGGGCGGCAGGTTAGGGCTTAATAAGGGTAATGTAGGTGTCGGCGATGTCGGGGGCAGCAGATTAGGGTTAATAAGTGTAGGACTAGGTAGGTAGCAGCGATGTTGGGGGCATCAGATTAGGGGTTAATAAGTGTAGGTAGGTAGCGGCGATGTTGGGGGCAGCAGATTAGGGGTTAATAAGTGTAATGTAGATGTCAGCGATGTCGGGGGCGGCAGATTAGGGGTGTTTAGACTCAGGGTTTATGTTAGGGTGTTTAAACATAAATTTTCTTTCCCCATAGGAATCAATGGGGCTGCGTTACGGAGCTTTACACTCCTTTATTGCAGGTGTTAGGCTTTTTTTTCAACCGGCTCTCCCCATTGATGTCTATGGGGAAATCATGCAGGAGCACGTAAAACCAGCTCAAAGCAGTGCTGGTATTTGTGTGCGGTATGGAGCTCAATGCTGCCATATTGCCTGCTAACGCTGGGTTTTTGCAAACCTGTAATAGCAGCGCTATAGGGAGGTGAGCGGTGGAAATAACTTGCAAATTATTGCCGAGCCGCTCATAACGCAAAACTCGTAATCTGGCCGATAGCCTAGTACAGTTAAGACAAGCAATGGGAAATCACTTAATGATTGCACTTACAGGAAGTTGCGCACCTCCAGGTGCAGTAAAAGCAATCTGGGACCTCTCAATCGCCCAGTAGACTGTACTCTGGTGTTGACAAGGTCCTCTCAGTCCCTCACGATAAAGAAGTCCCAGATGACAGCAAGTGTATTATAAAAACATATTTTTATTATAAAACAAAGCAACGCATTTCTCAGCCCTTCCAGGCTGTTTCCTCAGGCTATACAATAGTAAAATGATAAAAAATACACTTGCTATATAAAACCTTTCTGATCCTGCAATAGAACAGAGAATGGTTTTCGGGGGCGCTCAATAAGTTCAAAACGTTAGAGATATGGGTATGATCACATTAATAATGGGGACCTTAATAAGGGTGTTCTCAAATAATTATATATATATATATATATATATATATATAATTATATATATTTGGACTCTTTTCCTTTTTGGTAAAAAATTATTGAAGGATAAATCACTCTTTTTTATCTTTTATTGAAAAATACACCTTTATGTATTTATTCGTGTTTATTATAAATTTGCATAATGGTTGTTATGTTCTTTATTAGTTTTGAATATATGAAACATTAAATGTGAATTCTAATGTTTATAAATTGTATCTGTACCCAAATAAATATAATGTCACATTGAAACACTTCCGGACTCTCAGTTTAAAGCCTCTATACTTGTGATATGGTTAAACCAGGTACGTTTTTTTCTGACTAATATATAGTGAAGAGAACTTGAAAATATGTGCCAATTTTATAAAAAAACTTTTACTTATTAAAAAACATTACATAAAAATAATAAAATACAAAATTATACAATTAGCAGATTTTTCACTGAAATCTATTGTGACAAATTTGTTCCTTTAAAAACAAACAATTAAACTTTCTTCTAAGAAAACCTTTGATATGCGTAGATATTTAAAATAAATTACTAAGCTTATAACTTTATGCAAGTGTTTTCAATATACTTCTGCTTTAAGAAAATGGCTTCTGTGTTTTCTTACAGGACTGATAGGTAAAGGATGGTCTAACGTTACCACCTTAAGTTGCCTTTTAGGACTTGCCTTAGGGAGGTTTTTTTTTTTTTTTTTAAAAAGATCTTTATATAATTAGTACCTTTGGTAGACTTTGTAGTAATCCTGCCATGCAGGTAGTCTTACCCTTCCTTCGAGTAATCTTCCCTCAGGAGTTGATGTTTGTCGGTAACAGTCAGAATTATTCCAGGTGGATGTTTTCAGACTTGCGCAAGTCTCCCTTAGACCAAATTATTCTTCCTGCTCTTTAGTACAGAATGTACGCAGGGGAACAAGTGTCTTTACTTTTTGACTTCAGGTGTTTGTTTTTCACGGCAATCCTTTTCTTTCAGGAAAAAACCTTTAGCTGCTATGATTTTTTTCCACAGCGTCAAACCACCTTGTATTGCTCCAAGCACAGTTTTCTCCAAACACAGCTTCAACCGGTTTCACCCTAATTGCGGGCTTTCTCAAGATTGATCCTGCAATAGGTTAATTGGTAAAAACCCACCCCCCTTAATACTCAAATCAGCTGTTTGAAAATATCCCATGACAAAATCATATCCTGACCTCTAACCAGCTGCGAGTTGATTGAACTAATGATATCACCATATTTATTTCTCATTTAAAAACAATGAAAATGTACTGAAGGAATGGGAAAATGCTTTAAACACATGCTCTATGACCCTCATTGATATACTTATTAAACATAGGCAATAATTGGTAGACACAGTAGGTATTGAAATAGACACTTTAAAGAAAGAATTGGATACACACAAATCCTTACCCCAGTTCAAGAATCTGAGGGCGAGTACCTATGATAAGGCTGATGAATACCAGCAGCAGATAATAGAGAATAAGAACAAAAAGATGGATAAGGACAATAATGACTATTCAAAGGGAGAGGTATATACCTTTAATCGTAAGAACAGAACACCTAATTCCAACCCTTACCATACTAATAGCACCAATGAGTGGGCACATCCCCATGGTGATGCACAAGTGTCAGGGAGAAGGTCCAATGCTCACTTTAAACCTTTTCCCAACCAAGGTTGGCAAGTAGTAGGGAACAGACATAACACTGTCAATAGTTCCTATTCCACCCCTCACATGCTGTCAGGGTTTTTCCCTGTTGTTTGCCATGTGCTGCTGGCAGCTATTTTACTCACCTCTCTTCCTTACTATGGTGCATTGTGGGGGATGTCCGGTTCTGCACCTCTACCTCAGCGATATGGAGGCGATCCTATTCAGTGCAGAGGGTTTTTGAACCAGGTGGGCATTTACTTTGAGATGTTACCTCAGGCGTTTCCCTCTGACAGAGCTAAGGTGGGATTTCTCATCTCGTTACTCTCTGACACAGCTCTTGCCTGAGCTAATCCCTTGTGGGAGACTAATAAACCTGTGATTTCAAATTACCCTGAATTTGTGACCTCCTTTCGAAGGGTATTTGATGTTCCGGCTCGCTCCTCCTCTGCTGCTAAACGACTCATGTCCATTCAGCAAGGTACAAGATCTGTTGCTCAGTATGCTATTGAGTTCCGTACGCACCTAGCAGAGGTAGGTTGGAACAATGAAGCCCTTGTTGTCGCCTTCTTTCATGGGCTCTCTGATGCGATTAAAGACGAAGTTGCTGCCAGAGATTTACCAGAGGATCGCGAGGCATTGTTTTTTTTATTTTTATCCTAATTGACATCAGACTCAGAGAGAGGCCCTCTTTCAAGGAGCGCTTGCGGAAGCCTCCTGTTCCGTTGTCTCCTACATGTTCGTTAACACCCATGCCTCCCTCTCCTCCCATGCCTCCTGGTCCCGAATCACCAGGTACTGCTGAGCCAATGCAGTTGGGATTCACGCGTCTCTCCGCGGCAGAGAGGGCCTTTAGGAGGAGGTAGGGGCTCTGCCTCTATTGTGGGTTACAGGGCCACCTTTTGAAGTCTTGTCCTACACGGCCGGGAAACACTCACACCTAAGGTCCTGTCGGGGGCAGACCTTGGGTGGTTTATCCTCGTCCCCATAACCGCTTAAGGAGAAACCTTTTTTCACGGTTGTCCTTTCCTGGGTGGACTCCTCCATAGTCACTCAGGCTTTTGTTGACTCCGGTGCTGCGGGCTATTTCATTGACAGTGCTTTTGTATCAAAGCACTCCATTCCTGTTTTGCCTCGGTACGTTCCGCTTGCTATTGAGGCCATTGATGGCCGGCCCTTTCAGCCCGCACTCGTTACTCACGAAACTGCTCCGTTGTCCATGGCTGTTGGGGCTCTCCATTTTGAAACTCTCCAGCTCCAGGTGATAAACTCTCTGCATTTTCCGGTTGTTCTGGGTTATCCCTAGCTCCAAAAGCACAATCCCAGTCTAGACTGTCACAGGTCTGAAATTTTGTCGTGGTCCCCGCACTGTATTTCCACTTGTCTTCGGAAACCAGTTAAAGTCTTGTGCACTTCTTCAGTATCTCAATTGCCAGAGGGGTACCGAGAGTTCCTAGACGGGTTTGACAAGGTGCGTGCCAGTACGTTGCCTCCTCACCGGTCTTACGATTGTGCCATAGACCTGCAACCCGGAGCCATTCCTCCTCGGGGCCGGGTGTACCCTCTGTCTGTTGCAGAGAATTGTGCTATAGAGGAGTATGTTACCGATGCTCTGTCGCGGGGAATCATCCACAAATCCTGCTCTCCTGCAGGGGCTGGCTTCTTCTTTGTGAAGAAAAAGGGTGGCAAGTTAAGACCATGTATCGATTATAGGGGTCTTAATCGTCTTACCATTAAGAATGCTTACCCTATGCCGCTTATTACGGAACTCTTTGACCGCCTCAAGGGAGCTACGATCTTTACTAAACTTGATTTGAGAGGAGCGTACAATCTCGTTAGGATTAAGGAGGGTCACGAATGGAAAACAGCATTTAACACCAGGAGTGGGCATTATGAGTATCTTGTAATGCCCTTTGGCCTATGTAATGCTCCTGCTGTTTTTCAGGAATTTATTAATGATGTCCTACAAGATATGTTGCAACATTCTGTTGTGGTGTACTTGGACGACATTCTCATACACTCACCCACACTTGAGGCTCATCGTTCTGATGTTACACAGGTTCTTCAGAGACTACGTGAGAATGGCCTATTTTGTAAACTTGAGAAATGTGAGTTCCATAAGACTCAAGTAACCTTCCTAGGTTATGTTATCTCCGTTGCAGGGTTCTCCATGGATCCTGAAAAGTTATCTGCAGTTCTGCAGTGGCCTCGCCCAGTTGGTCTTCGGTCTATTCAACGTTTTTTGGGGTTCGCCAATTACTATAGAAAGTTTATTAAAAACTTTTCTTCCTTGGTCAAACCTATCACAGTCATGACCCGTAAAGAGAATGATCCACTCCATTGGTCACCTACTGCCATTAAGGCCTTTGATAGTCTTAAGACTGCCTTTGCTGCCGCTCCAGTTCTGGCTCATCCTAACCCTGTCCTGCTTTTTGTTCTTGAGGTCGATGCGTCTGAGACTGGAGTAGGTGCCCTCTTGTCTCAACGTCCTACACCTGATGGTTCTTTGCATCCATGTGGTTTCTTCTCTAAGAAATTGTCTGCAGGAATTACTGGCCATAATTTTGGCACTCAAGGAATGGAGGCATCTTCTCGAGGGTACTAGTGTGCCAGTGCTCATTCTTACTGACCACAAGAATTTAACTTATCTATCTGAAGTAAAACGTTTGTCGCCCCGACAGGCCAGATGGGTGCTATTTTTGTCTCGGTTTAATTATGTGGTCTCCTACCTGCCTGGTAGTAAGAATTTTAGGGCTGATGCCCTCTCTCGACAATTTTCGCTTCTGTCCAAGGAGGAGTCTGTACGACTTCTGTTATACCTCCTAACCATATTTTGGCTACCATACATACTAATTTGACTTCTCCCTTGGGGGAGGAGATCCTGGCTGCACAAACCAATGCACCGCCTGAGAAACCTAGTGGTAAGTGTTTTGTTCCTGAGAATCTTCGAACTAAACTTTTGCACACTTACCACTATCCTAAAGCCGCAGGTCACCCAGGCAAGAACCAAATGATTTGGTCTGTCACTCGACAATTCTGGTGGCCAGGTCTTCGTTCTGATATTGCTGCGTATGTTGCCTCCTGCTCAGTTTGTGCACAGAATAAGACTCCTCAACGTCTTCCTGTGGGTATTCTTCAACCTATTGCTAATGGTGAGCATCACTGGATACATGTTTCCATGGACTTCATTGTCGAGCTCCCTGTTTCCAATGGCAATACTGTTATCCTTATGGTGGTTGACCGTTTTTCTAAAATGTCACATTGCATCCCCTTGATGAAGCTGCCTACCGTTTAGGAGCTTGCTTCGATTTTTGCCCGGGAGGTCTTCCATTTACATGGGTTACCCAAGGAGATAGTGTCGGACCGGGGCAGCCAGTTTGTCTTCAGATTTTGGCGATCCTTTTGTGCTCAAATGGGGATCCAGCTTTCCTTCTCCTCGGCATATCACCCTCAATCCAATGGGGCTGCGGAACGGTCTAATCAAGCTCTGGAACAGTTCCTCCGTTGCTATGTCTCAGATCACCACAATAATTGGTCTGAACTGTTACCTTGGGCAGAGTTTGCTCGTAATAGTGCTATTAATGCTTCCTCCAAGTTATCCCCGTTCATGGCGAATTATGGGTTTCAATCATCCTTGTTGCCCGATTCATTCATGTCTCAGGGTATTCCGGCTTTGGAGGAGCATCTCCGGCAACTCCGTTCCACATGGGTGCAGATTCAGGATTGCCTTCATCGTTCTATGCCGCGCCAAAAGTTCCAGGCTGATCGTAGGCATCTGCCCGCACCTTCCTACTAGGTTGGTGAGAGAGTTTGGCTGTCCTCCCACAACTTGAACCTTTGTGTGCCTTCCAATAAACTGGCTCCCCATTATGTTTGTCCTTTTTGAATACTCCTGCGGGTTAATCCTGTGGCCTACGCTCTTGACCTTCCTCCTGCTATGCGCATCTCCAATGTTTTTCATGTCTCCCTCTTGAAACCATTGGTTTGTAATTGGTTTACCACTGTGTTGCCTTGACCCCGTCCTATCTTTGTTGACAACCATGAGGAGTATGAGGTCAGCAGCATTATTGACTCTTGTATGTCCAGGGGCTGTGTACAGTATTTGGTTCACTGGAGGGGCTACGGTCCGGAGGAGCGTTCTTGGGTTCCCTCCTCTGATGTTCATGCTCCTGCCCTCCTCCGTGCCTTCCATGCCCGTTTCCCCAATAAGCCTTTTGTCCTCTCGCGGGGGAGGGGTCGTTGAGGGGAGGGTACTGTCAGGGTTTTTTCCCTGTTGTTTGACATGTGCTGCTGGCAGCCATTTTACTCACCTCTCTTCTTGACTATGGTGCATTGTGGGGGATGCTGCTCATTTCCTACACTTCCTTTTATGGCCAGACTGGTGTGCATCATCCATGTGAGATAGGATGCAGTCTCAGAATTGTGATGTCATCACTTATTATTTAAAGGGCCTCTGTTCAGTATGCTTTGCCTTTGCGTTGTCTCAGACCTGTTTGTGAGAGCTCCTGTGTATTACCTGGCTGCCTGATGCCCTTGCTGGTTCCTGATCCCTGGCTTGTTCCTGACTCTGCTGTTTTCCTTGTTCCTGATTCCGGCTCGTCTGACTATTCTCTTTGGCTCCTGACTCAGCTCGTCTGACTACCAGCTCTGGTTTTGACTCCTGGCTTGTTATTTGACTTGTGGACTTTTTATAATTTTTTGCTATGAATAAAGGTGTGATTATTTTTGCACTTCTCGTCTCAGTCTGATTCCTGGCACCCTGACACATGCACAACAACTCCATTAACACTCACTTTTCCACTCCCTACAATAGACATCACCATGGAGGTGGTTCACGCCCTTAATTTTCCCATGACTACCAATCTGGCTCTAATAGACCGGGCCCTATAATATACACAACATCATAACAATTTTGGTAATCCAAAATTCAAGACACCACACGCATTTCCCTTGTGTCCTTCTCTCCATCAGGGACAATCATCATGTCTAGGTTTCAATTCTGATACCGATCAGAGACCTAGACATACTTTCGAACATTCTAATAGAACATTCTAATAGATATCAGGTTTTGTCCAATAATGAAAACGAGGTAGGGAACAATGTATCCCCCTCACTGGCCCAGCCACATTTTTTAGGGACAAACACCCATCCACAGGATCCACCAGTTTGGCAACCCGGTTCAGGGCCATCACTACCCCAAAGACTCAAAAGGCAACTAGGAAGTGGGGATCCAGAAGAAGAGCCCTCTCCTGCAAAAAGGACAAATTACAGAGATTAAAGAAGGGAATCTTCAATTTATCCTCTCATCCACTGATGGATGATGAGATTAGAGTCCTAAGGAGGGGGCTTTCCTTCTGCCCCTCGAATCATTTCAATATATATGAGATCTATGTAGATGTGAACAGCTACACAAGGAAGTTATCTCTACAGAAATATTTTGCGGACAAGCAAATTAAAGATGACACACTGAGGCTGATCACTACAGATACCATGAGTTCACAAGTTAGAGAAGGTTGTTTCATGTACAAACCACATACCTTAATGGAAGATCTGTTTGATGATTTTATCCATACAAATCTGAATACTAAATCATCTTTTATCCCTCCCAAATCCAAAACTAATAACATTGATATTTTTTCTAGTTTGGTGCTAGAAGACCTTGAAAAATTGGCTAAGAATATAAAAAAACATCGATATAAAAATAACCTTAGTCCAGGGGAAAGGAAGGCCCTTTCCGGTCTCACTGGTAAACCTAACCTTGTCATTAGGCAGGCAGATAAGGGTGGGGGGATAGTCTTGCAAGATCTGCAGGACTACCTAAGTGAAGCCAATCGTACACTTAACGATAAAGAATACTACAAAATTATCTGTGGTCACCCCCACATCCAAATATCAACAGGAGTTATATGACATTCTTCTGTCTGGATGGGACAAGGGTATCCTCACCAAGAAAGAAATGGAGTTCTGCTTCTCCAAGTACCCTAGCACTGCATTTTACTACCATCTTCCCAAGATCCACAAGGATCCTCTTAAACGGCAGGGTCGTCCTATTATTGCTGGAAACGGAAGTCTCACCGATTCTCTCTCTGCCTACATAGATTTTTTTCTCCAAAAATTTGTCATATCCTTACCTTCCTATATCAAAGACTCCACAGATCTATTGCTGAAATTACAGAATGTATGTTTGGATGAGGATTTCTGGTGGGTCACTTGTGATGTCGGAGCCCTGTACTCCAACATCCAGCATTTGTTAGGGGTACAGGCGGTCTGTTCATACCTAGAACAAGACATTTACATGCCCGACACACAGGTGGACTTCATCATCCAACTCATTAGTTTCATCTTACAACACAATTATTTTTTATATCAAAGCAAATATTATCTGCAGGTCAAGGGAATGGCCATGGGCACCAGGTTCGCCCCTATCTTTGCAAATCTGTTTATGGGACAATTCGAAAAAATATATATTTACGAATCCCATTTCACAGCGAACCTGGTGTTCTATGGCAGTTACATAGATGACCTTCTTTTTATATTCAGAGGGCCTCATGCACTCATTTTGGATTTCATTGATCATCTCAATAAGAATGCATTTGGTATTTTATTTACACACAATATCCAAAAAGACAAGATTGAATTCCTTGATTTGATTTTAACCAAAGGTCCTGATGGAGCGGTTTCTTCTAAAACCTTCTTTAAAACAGTGGACTGTAATACCTTCCTCCACTATGACAGTAATCATTATCATAGCTGGAAAAACAATATGCCGTATGGCCAATTTAGGAGAATTAGAAGAAGCTGCTCCACATTGGTGGATTATGATGTGCAGGCTAGGGTGCTTGGGGACCATTTTTTGGAGAAGGGGTACCCACATGAACTCATCAATAAAGAAATAGTCAGGGTCAGAGAGGAGGATAGAACACAATATTTTTGTAGGACCAACAAGGTTAAAGAAATCTACAAGGATACCAAACCTCCTTTGTTCATTACTAGATACAACTCTAATTACAGTGAGATAAATAACATTTTACAAAAACATTGGCCAATATTGACCAATGATTCAACACTTAAGAAAATCATCAGTGACAAACTGAAAATGGTTTATAGAAGAGCACCCATGCTCAAGACTTCTTTGGCCCCAAGTAAAATAGTGAGAGATAAATCTAAAACATTGGCAACATCACAGCCCTTTTTTCTAGAGAGAGCTGGTCCAAGATATAAAATATCCAAGTGTGGGAAGAGACACTGTGTGATGTGCACCTACATCTCACACCAGGCATCCACATTTACATCCCATAGCACTGGAGAGACGTTCAACATAAAAAATTATATGACCTATGAATCATCTTTTGTTATCTATTTGATCAACTGTATATGTGGGGCCCAATATGTGGGCCGCAGTGTTAATTTTGACGGCAAATTTCAATTTAGTCTTAGTTTTAGTCTTTTGACTAAAATGCTATTTAAGTTTTAGTCGTATTTTAGTCATCTGAATTGTTTTAGTTTTAGTCTAGTTTTAGTCGACTGAATCTCCAGTAGATTTTAGTCGACTAAATCTCCAGTAGATTTTAGTCGACTAAAATCTAAGGGGTTTAGTTAAAGTGTAATGCATTATTTAAGCATTTCTCTATAATTTGCAAACTGATTATATACTCCAGGAGTAAACATAACACCTGTTATTATTAATGGTATTAAGGTTTAAACATGCAATACAGAAACAGATTTAGACGTTGTGATATGTAACATCTTTATTAAACTTTAAAATATAAAAAACAAAACTGTAAACTGTATTGGCTGTATTGCATTTATTTCCCAATATAAAAACTTTAACAGTTCTCTGTTAATAATTAAAACAAGTATCAAGTAACTCAACACAACAAAAAGTTTCTGCAGCTAGCACAGGCACAGCATAACTGTACTCTATAGGAAGAATCAATTAATTGTTCACAGATCCGAAAAAATGTCGGCAACGATATTAGCACTGATCTAGAACTTCCAAACTCATTATATACTCCTGGAGTAAAGGTTTATTAACCTGATTTTATTTATGGTATTAAGGTTTGAACATGCAATACAGATTTAACAGATTTAACTGTTGTGGTATATAATATGTCTTTATTTAGCTTAAAATTTAATAAAATTAAGTTTAGTAAATTTTACAAAAGAGCAGTAATTGGATAGGGATTGATTAGCACCTTGCATAAAATGTTTTTGTCAGCAAATTTTGATTTAGTTTTAGTCATAGTCTTTTGACTAAAATGTAATTTTGATTTAGTTTTAGTCATAGTCTTTTGACTAAAATGTCATTTTAGTTTTAGTCGTATTTTAGTCATCAAAATTTCTTTAGTTTTATAGTCATTTTAGTCTAGTTTTAGTCGACGAAATTAACACTGGTGGGCCGCACTTGCCGCCAAATGAAAAAAAGATGGGGTGAACACGCTTCCAATATAAAGAACAAGTCCAAGAAGCATAGCATCTCGAGACATTGCTTAATTTCCCAATGGATGCTCAAGAACCCTATGAGCGTCTTGCCAATAGAGTCCATTTCTAGAGTTCAGCCAAATGCCTTCATGACCCTTAGGAGACGTAAATCCTACTTGATCACCAAATTACAGACCGTCCAACCTAATGGTCTGAATGAAAATCTAGATCTGACAGCATTTGCATGATCACCTAGGGTTAATGGGTCTGTCTATATGTATGTATGCCACAAGCTTCATATATGTATATACATTTATACAACTGTGCCATTAGATATATTATTTGGGCCAATGGTCCTTTGGCCCATATCAAGCCATTTAGTGCCTGCAGAACGACCCATTAGGATGTGATCCTATACTAATTCTATACATTACTTAATTATATTATACATATCATATATATTCTTTGAATTTTATGATATTTAACATTAACACTTAGTTGTATAGTGGATATGTTTACATAGTATGAGCTTTTAGATCAATCATAGTACATGCCCCACATTAGAAACAAGCAAATTATTTCAACTCTCTTCCATCCGGTTAGCATTTTTATTATATTTTTATAAGGGCTGGATAGGATCTCTTTTCACATCAGCAATATTAGGTATCCTCATGGTAGTATCCTGCTTATCATGTCCCGCATTATGGTTTCCCCTTTTTTTTTTCTGGTTTTATCATGTGGTCACTCATCACATATCCACATTGTATATTTTCACACTATATCACTATTATAGTTAGTAAGGCTAACCAGTATTATGTTATCAACATAATACTTATCACTTTTGTATTAATATTACTTTTGCTGGAAGTGCAGCTTTCTTTCACTTTCTTATTTTATTTCTTTTTGCTCACTAACCATACGGATCGTATATTATACCCCCTTTGAGACAATTGTGTTCCTCATATATATATATATAAATATATTTATATTGTTTGATAATTATCATTATACATATATATTGTTTGATAATTATCATTATACATATATTCACATCAAATCGGTCATTCACACTATCACCTGTTAGTAGACAAACTGTTTAGAGTGTGATAATGAGTTTTCACCAGAGAGATTTCTCCCATACACAATATACATCCTTAATGGTTAATTAAGCACACTAGTTGGGCTTTATTAGATACCACACCTTTTTATCTAGTAGTTATCTATTTCAGTCACTTGGGAGGTAGTAAGATGCACTCAGAAGGGGATTGTATCACTATAAAATGGCTTTTATTAGGACTGTGCACCTAGTGGTGTCCTTTCTAGCTCTAAGGTATGTGCTCCTTTTAGGGGGTGGGACCTGTAGCAGACTGTTTGTGAATACTAATTTCTTTTATCGCTGGTGCTTCTTTAATAATAGAGAAACAAGCAGCCACATCTATATATGCCGTGATGATGATTTTTATGATCGATGTGATCCCTGTGGATTTCACACATCACTTTTGTTTTTAGTACCGACTAGCAGTTGGCAGTGGGAGGTGACGTTTATCATCATTCCTCTAGCATGCCCCCTGAGTGACTCCAGATTGGATAGGAGTATACACACCCCTTTGATTAGAGTGTTAGGTAATTCGGAGCCGTAATGCTTTAAACTAACTACTATTCAGAGTGGATAAAAAGGTTGCAGATGACCGAACTTCATATTGGTATGTTTGTTTATAAACATTTGTCATATAGGATCCACTCGTCAATCCTGATGTCTTTGATCATTCCATCTGATACATACACGAGACAGATCAAGTTTATCATTGATTTATTTATATAGTATTGCATTTATACAGAGGGAGTTCCTCTGATGTTTTACACTTTTCCAATAACTATATCAGATACACTATACTTTTCATGATCTATTAGTAGTATCTAAGATGGATTTTACTATTGTCCCAATCATATACCTAAGACAGGCCCATGTGTTGCTTTTGTTTACATGAAACCGGATATAATCAACTCGCAGCTGGTTAGAGGTCAGGATATGAGGATTAGGGGTTGGGGGGGGGGGGGGTTACCAATTAACTATGGCAGGATCAGAATGCGTTTATATAGCAAGTGTATTTTTTATCATTTTATTATTGTATAGCCTGAGGAAACAGCCTGGAACAGTTGAGAAACGCGTTGCTTTGTTTTATAATAAAAATATGTTTTTATAATACACTTGCTGTCATCTGTGCGACTGAGAGGTCCCAGCTTGCTTTTATTGCACCTGGAGGTGCGCAACTTCCTGTAAGTGCAATCATTAAGTGATTTCCCATTGCTTGTCTTTACTGTACTAGGCTATGTTAATTGTGTTTTACCACTAACAGGTACGAATGCTTTGCCTGCTGATTGTTTAATGGGGTTGCTCGTATTGCTGGCACACAGTGAGTTGGGCCACTGCTATTGATCCAGTCTGCTCCACCTGCACCATTGGGTGCTTCACCTTTGTGAGTACATTTTTGTTTCACACTGAATAATCCCTGTACAGGTGTTACAAGGCCATATTGGCGCCTCTGTGTTTTTCTTTTCAACAGATCTTTCAACACCAGGGATTGACCATCCTTCTGAAAGAGTGCCGCCTGCTTTGAGGACTATAAGGACTTTATATTTGTTTTATATCGTTTGATGTATCATTTGGATATGATGTGTTTTTTTTTTTAGTTATATGCATTGATTAATGTTGTTATAGGATATCTTAGTAGGGAAGCGCCCACCTATGGGAATTTCCTTATATTTCTCATATCCCATATTGTCCAAGTTTAAGCTGTTGTCTGCTCTGTTACCCTGAAGATATTGCCCAGAGGAAATAAGGGGTTAATGAATTTCTGTTAGCAAACTAATAACGAGGCAAAAACCTTACAACCCTATGAACTAATCTTGTAGAAAACAAAACAATGTTTATGTCTGTGCACATATAATGGTAATATGTGAATTACCTGATTAGTTGCCAGGAGCCAATAATGCTGAAAGTGAGCAGCAGCAATAGATCCTCACAAACATTGTCAGGAACCTGAGACCCGGATTTAATAGCAAACAATTTCTTTTGACATTAATCTTGAAGAAGAATATCGCAATACATATCAAAATGGATAGATGGATATGGTTATTGCAAGCAAATACAGCTGTAGTAATCAGACAGGCCCAATTATCCTAGAGGTATGAAGAAAAATATTATAAATATAACTCCAAAGTCTGATTAGTCAGCTAAGTCTGACCATTAGTCTGGGGATGATATCCTTAATATAAGGATCTTGAATTGTACAGACTGGAAACAAAATTGGCTAAGATGTGGAAACATCACCTCATTGAGGAAATAGTGTTTTGCCGTAGGGGGCCGTAGGTGCTCAGCTTTGCATAAACTGAAACAATAATAGCTTCCTGTAACGCTCGTGGGATACTCCTCTATCAAACCAAACTCAGCCAGTAGTCTTGTTATCATGGCGTCGAGCCGGAATGATAGGGAATATCCCAGAACAGAGAAAGTTAGCGAGATGAAGAGGAAGGCGGCACTCACTACAGGCAGGACAGTCCCCAGCGGCAACAGCAGAGCAGTCCAAGGATGAACCACTAGAATGGTCAGGCAGGCAGGGTTTGGCAACAGCAAGCAGTCCAAGTAAAACCACTAGAATGGTCAGGCAGGCAGGGTTTGGCAACAGCAAAGCAGTCCAAGGATAAACCACTAGAATGGTCAGGCAGGCAGGGTTTGGCAACAACAAAGCATTCCAAGGATAAACCACTAGAATGGTCAATGGTCAGCAACAGTAATCAGGCACTTAGAAAGAACGATCTGTCACACCCAGGAGTACACAAAGTAACACCTATTCTTGGGCAGTGACAGATTGTTTGGGAAGTTTAAATAGGCACAGGATTCGTGCCACTGAGGTCTGACCGGCATCAGGAGTGTGTGGCGATGACGTCAGCGTCACACGCATCTGAGCTGACACTGCCCCTGGCAACGAGCAGGGAAGGAGACGCTGCTCCTCTAGAAACAGCTAGAGCGGTGCGGTGTGACATAGCCCCCCTCTCAAGGGTTCTGTCCGGGAACCAGAGTCGTCCGCAAAGGATGAGCAGCATGGAATCTGGAGGCCAGAGATGGAGCATGTACATCATGGGCAGGAACCCAGGAACGATCTGCCATGGAGTAACCTTTCCAATGAATCAGATACCGCAGTTGTTTGCGCCTGTATCTGGAGTCCAGAATCTTAGCTACCTCATATTCGAGGTCACCACGGACCAGGAGCGGTCTTTTCAGGACCTTGTAAGGATTGATTAACCTAGGCCCCAATTTGTGACAGGGTTGATGTAGACGAATATGTCGAGTAGAGATCCAAACACATTCACCCACTGGAATGGCACATACAGAAGCCCTATGATGATCAGCAAATTTCTTATATCTAGAGACAGCTGAACGCAGCTGAGAGCGAATACGATGAACACAGCTGAGAGCAAATACGTTGCCAGTGAGTGGTGAGTTCAGTGATGGCAAGCATTGACAAAGGCTCTAAGGTAGGCTTTGAGATCCTGGTTTGTTCTCTCAGTTAGTCCATTGGTCTGAGGATGGTAGCCAGACGACAAGGAAACAGTGGTTATAATCAACTTAAAAAAGGCTCTCCAGAAGGCAGAGATAAATTATGGACCTCTGTCGGAAACAATATTTACAGGAATGCCATGAAGTCGTACCACATGCAAGAGAAAAAGGGATGATAATTCTTGCGCAGAAGGCAGTTTGGTTAGGGGTGCGAAGTGAGCCAGTCTGGAAAGCGGTCCACCATAACCCAGATAACTGTATGGTGGTCAGAAGAAGGAAGGTCCACAATGAAGTCCATTGTTATGTGTGTCCATGGTTGTTTGGGAATGGACAATGGTTGGAGCAAGCCGGGAGGCAAAGATCGAGGAGTCTTGTTGGCAGCACAAATTGTGCAGTCTTTAACATAATCCTGAGACTTCATAGTAGGCCACCAAACATGTTGAGAAAGACGCTTGAAAGTCCTAGTTGAACCAGGATGTCCTGAGAGTTTGCTATCATGAGCCCTGGCTAGCACAGGGATACTGTCAGGATTTATCTCAGTTATATGATAATACCTTCTGGCCCTTTAACTTAAACACTTACCAGCCTATATAAGGCTCCTCCTCTCAATATTCCGTGCTGGATTATTGAGGAACTTGACCACACTCACTTGTTGTAGCTAACTCTACATCTACTTTCTCAGGAACCAGCCTTGTACTTCTGTAGTACTTAACCTCCAGGGTTTAATTTATTTATGCGTCTAACTTCAGAAGCTCTTACCTCCGTTGTTCTCTCACATACAGACAGAAAATGCTACTGCTGCTGACGTCATCATCTGCAGCTGCAGGAGCACTCTACCAGCTACTTCTCTCAGTCGGCTCTGCACGCCTCAGTCAGCATAACTACCTGCTGTCCCTACTTGCCGCGGATGCTCAGCTGTTCTTAAAGCAGGTCGTATACCTAAGTTTCTCAGTAAGCTTATACATGTTTATTATTCACTGCTACTGTTCACAGTCTTAATTGAGGCTAGACATATTATTCAGTACTGCTTATTGCATGTAACCATACAAACCGCTCTCTGATACAGGGGATTCTTATGTGATGTACTAATTTAACTTTTGTTAATACATTATGACCTCCAAAGTGACTGATGAACATTTCTGGGCTAATCAGTTCTTTCATCTTATCCTTCTTAAGAGCTACTTTGTAACATCTGTGTCTCTGAGTTCAAAACCTATTTAATGAACTCCAAAGCTTATTTTGTCTGTGAATGGCAAAAGGAGAAAGAACATCTACTGACATAACCAGATACACCGGTGTGTACGCTCTGATATTATTTGAAGTGGCTATAAAAAGACAGGAAGGCAACATATCACTATACAGTATAGTTGTTGCCATTCTGTCACATATAAATCATTAAATCCTTAATAATTAAGTATAACCTACATTTTCAGACTACTGATATAAACTCCATCTAATGATTGTTAGTGGTGTGACAGATATGCAGGTTCAGGGGTACAAAGAGGATATCGGAGGCCATGGGGGCACCAGGAGGTTTACTAGACTGAGCACGTTGCAATCTTTGCAGAAGGGTGGTATTGAGTTGAGCAACTACACAGGAGGGGGGTATGATGTGTTCAATAGGAGCTTCTGAGGAATCACTTGACTGAGGGAACTGACAAGAAAGGGTGTCTGCCTTCTTGTTCTTGGTCCCAGGAAGATAAGAGACCACAAAGTTAAAATGGGAAAAGAACAAGGTCTACCTGGCCTGTCGAGGTTTGAGTCGATGAGCAGTCTCTAGGTCAGTCAGATTCTTGTGGTGGGTGAGAATCTGAATTGGATTGGCAGTGCCCTCTAACCAATGACGCCATTCAGTCAAGGCCATCTTAATGGCTAAGAGTTCACGATTACCCAAATCATAGTTACTCTCAGCAGGAGTAAAGCGTTTAGAGAAAAAGGCTACAGTGTGTGACTTGGATTTCAAAGGGTCCCTTTGGGTAAGAACAGCTCCAGTCCCTATCTCAGAGGCATCAACCTCTAAAGTGAACTGTAGGTCAGGATCAGGATGGTGGAGCACAGGAGCTGAACAGAAACCCTTTTTCAGAAAAGAGAAGGCCTTTATGGCCTCAGGAGGCGAATGTTTAATGTTTTGTTCCGTTTTGTCAATTCAGTGAGAGGAGTGACTGTTTGAGAAAAGTTATTTATAAACTTGCAGTAATAATTGGAGAATCGCAAGAACCTCTGCAATTCCTTTAAAGAGGTAGGTTGAGGCCATTCTAGAACTGCGGTGAGTTTGTCAGGATCCATGGCAAAACCCTCCTTTGAGATGACATAACCAAGGAATTGGATCTGAACCTGATCAAACTCACATTTTTCTAGCTTGGCTACCAAAGAATTTTCTCTGAGACGAAGAAGCACCTGTCTCACGTGCCTATGATGCTCCTCTAAAGTGGAAGAGAAAACAAGGATATCATCCAGATAAACAATGACAGTGTGGTTGAGGAGGTCACGGAAGACATTGTTGACAAATGCCTGGAAGACTGTAGGGGCGTTACACATCCCAAAGGGCATTACAAGGTATTTGTAATGCCCTGATCTTGTGTTAAAGGCGGTCTTCCATTCGTGGCCTGGATAGATGCGAATCAGATTGTATGCCCCACGTAAGTCCAATTTGGTGAAAAAGCGAGCATCCTGGAGTCAGTCATACAGTTCGGTGATCAATGGTATGGGATAGCGATTCTTGATGGTTATGTTGTTCAAGGCCCTGTAGTCAATGGAGAGTCTGAGCCCACCATCCTTCTTACTGACTAAAAAGAAGCCAGCCCCAGCAGGAGAGGAGGAAGGGTGAATGAAACCTTTAGCTAGGTTCTCTTGAATGTACTCCTCCATGGATTTGGTTTCAGCCTCCCTTTAGGAAGTGGGGCTCCGGGAAAGAAATCGATCTTGCAATCATAAGGACAGTGGGGTGGCAGCAGGTTGGCTGCTTTTTTCTCAAACACATCCACAAAGTTTGTGTATGCTGAAGGAAGGTTTGAAGGAGTCTGTACACTGGCTATGGGAATATGGGGCAGAGGAATGACTTAAGCAAGGCAGGAGGGGAAACAGGAAGTACCCCAGGAGGCCAGTTGTCCCTCAGCTCAGTCGAACTCTGGATTGTGTACCAGAAGCCAAGGAAGACAAAGGATGACAGGCTGTGCTAGGGAATGAATGACCTCAAACTGCAGCTGTTCAGTGTGGAGGACTCCCACAGTCAAGGTCAGGGGTGCTGACTCAAAATGGATCACGCCCGAACCAAGGGGGGTGCCATCCAGGGTAGTTATTTTGAGACAGTGTCTTTTTTGCAGAAGAGGCAATCCAGCTTGAATCATAAAACGGTGATCCAGGAAGTTTCCAGCTACCTCTGAATCAATGAAGGCTTGAGTGTGGACAGTATTCTGAAGGAAGGTAAGGGTAACAGGTTCCAAGATCCGAGAGGAGTGAGGGGATTTAGTTGAGCTCATGCTAATAGGTACCCCTGTGTTATCCCCTAAGCATTGGCATTTTTCCGGCCGAATGTCACAGTTCTTTAGTTGGTGGGTGTTAGATCCACAATCAAAACATAGTCTCAGTCTCCTTCTTCTCTGCCTTTCAGACTCTGAAGGTTTGAAGGAGGAGAGATCCATGGGTTCCTCTACTGAGGTAACTGGAGCTGCTGAAGGGGTAGCGGATGCTGCCGAAACTGGGCAAATAGGAGGACGGGAGGGAAGGACCCTCCTTGTTCTGTCTCTTTCGGCTTGTCTTTCCTGAAAACGAGAGTCCAGATTGATACAAAGTGCTATAAAGTCATCCAAAGAAGAAGGAATATCACAATAAGTGAGTTTATCTTTGATGCGTTCATGGAGACCCCTCCTAAAGGCTGCCTTGAGAGCACTGCCATCCCAAGTGGTTTCAAGTGCCAAGGTGCAAATTGTGCCACAGTTTTATTGCCCTGGTGGAGATCCAGGAGAGAATATTCTACAGCAGAGGTATCGCCAGAAGTCCCAAACACAGAAGATAAAGCAGAAATGAAATTATCAGCATCATGCAGGAGTGGAGCATTCTGTTCCAAAAGGGGAGAGACCCAGACTAGGGCCTTGTCCTTTAGCAACTTGACTGGTGAGGCTGAAAGGTGTGAGGATCATTGCGGAAGTGCAGCCAGCATTGGTTTAGAAAGCCCCTGCAATCAGTAGTACCATCATACTTGTCAGGCAAGGGTATCCAGGGTATACTTCCAGAAGCAGAGGAAGAAGCCACAGTACTAGGAGTAGGGGCTGGTGGTGTAGTAACAGGAGCGGCATCCCTTGATGCGACTAGCAAGGAGAGTTGAGCAATAATAGCCTCCAACTTGGAGTCCATATTCTGCAACTATGTGGTATGGGTTAACAACATCTGTCCCTGAAGATAAACAGCTTGTGCCACCTTATCTGGCTGCATGGCCCAAGCATAATGTAACGCTTGTGGGATACTCCTCTATGAGACCAAACTCGGCCAGTAGTCTTGTTATCCCGGTGTTGAGCCAGCATGATAGGGAATATCCCAGAGCAGTGAACGTTAGCGAGATGAGGAAGGCGGCACTCACCACAGGCAGGACAGTCCCCAGCGGCAACAGCAGAGCAGTCCAAGGATGAACCACTAGAATGGTCTGGCAGGCAGGGTTTGGCAACAGCAAAGCAGTCCAAGGATAAACCACTAGAATGATCAGGCAGGCAAGGTTTGGCAACAGCAAAGCAGTCCAAGGATAAACCACTAGAATGGTCAGGCAGGCAGGGTTTGGCAACAGCAAAGCAGTCCAAGGATAAACCACTAGAATGGTCAGGCAGGCAGGGTTTGTCAACAGCAAAGCAGTCAAAGGATAAACCACTAGAATGGTCAGCAACAGTAATCAGGCACTTAGAAAGAATGATCTGTCACACCCAGGAGTACACAAAGTAACACCTATACTTGGGCAGTGACAGATTGTTTGGGAAGTTTAAATAGGAGCAGGATTCGTGCCACTGAGGTCTGACCGGCATCAGGAGTGTGCGGCGATGACGTCAGCACCACACGCATCTGAGCCGACACTGCCCCTGGCAACGAGCAGGGAAGGAGACGCCACGCCCCTAGCAATGGCTAGAACGGCGCGGTGTGACACTTCCACTCTAATTCTTTTAATTGACCACTGCAAGAAAAGAGGGACTGAGAAGTAAGAAGCCACTGGGAAGGATAAAATATTTAGGAAAACAGCTGCAGATGCTCGATTACCTTCCTCAGAAGCTCTCTTAGGTCTCACAGGACAGTGACGAAGAAAATAGCCACTCTGCTCAGACCTAAAGATCTGAGCAGAAGTTCCATTAGGGGAAGCAGTAACAGTCTGAGCCTATAAACTCTCCACAAGTCTGACCATTAGTCTGGGGATGATATCCCGAAGACAAGGATCTTGAATTGTACAGACTGGAAACAAAATTGGCTAAGATGTGGAAACATCACCTTATTGAGGAAATAGTGTTTTGCCATAGGGGGGCCGTAGGTGCTCAGCTCGGCATAAACTGAAACAATAATAGCTTCCACTCTAATTCTTTTAATTGACCACTGCAATAAAAGAGGGACTGAGAAGTAAGAAGCCACTGGGAAGGATAAAATATTTAGGAAAACAGCTGCAGATGCTCGATTACCTTCCTCAGAAGCTCCCTTAGGTCTCACAGGACAGTGACGAAGAAAATAGCCACTCTTCCCACAGTAAAAACACAGATTAAGGTCTCTTCACCTGGAACGTTGAGAAGCAGAGATAGGTCCTTAAATAGCTACAATCTGCATGGGTTCTTCCTGAGGACAAGATTCAGCAGCAACAGCAGCAGGACTTAAAAAGGCATTAACAGGAAATGCTTGAGAAAACCATTTAGTTTGAGATGCAAGCCTCTGCTTATGTCTTTCATGAAGTCGGCTGTCAATCTGGATCACAAGAGCAATCGTATTCTCTAAGTCATTAGGTGGACCAATCCAGGCCAACTCCTTTTTTGAGTTTAAGAAAGAGAAGTTAATACAGGCGCTGCCCACAATACAAATTAAAACATAACGACCCTGTCATAAATAGATATCCTATATCTCAGGTTATAAATGTATAAGTTTAGGTAGTGCACCTCCTGGTTACTGGCCTAATAAATGTATATACAGTGACCTTTCAAGGATAATATAACACACATAAAAAGCATTAACCAATATTTTAAGGCACTTAAACATTAAAAGATCAGACGTAGCGATTCTAGAGGAGACCCATCTCTCACAAAAAGAGCATCAGAAACTAAAACAGGGATGGGTAGGGGAGGTCTTGTATACCCCGTATGAGGGGAAGAGAGCCAGGGGAGTGGCGATACTTATTCGTAAAGGCCTAGACTACTCCATTTTGCAAACAGTAGCGGACACAGAGGGGAGGTACCTCATAGTTAAAATCAAAATAGGCAGTGTACATATGGTATTGTGTGGAGTATATGGACCACACACAGAGAAGAAATCATTCTTATATGGGCTCCAGACTAAACTCATACAATTCTCAGACCTTCCCATGGTGATAGGAGGGGATTACAATATTGCTCCACACACTCCAGTAGATAGGTTCAGTAACCCACAATACCCCATAAGACAAAAGGTACAGTGGCAGGGCTCTAAAAGGGAAACACGCATGCTCAACCACTTTAAGACCTCACTGGCTTTGGTGGACATCTGGAGGAGCAGGAACCCAGAAGCCAGGGACTACACGTGTTTGCACCCAGCTAAAACGACATTATCCCGTATAGACTATTTTTTGGTCACTAACTCCCTATGCTCACGCATCACGGATGTCAAGATAGACCCAATAACTATCTCAGACCATGCCCCGGTCTCGCTACTCATTGACACAGACATCCCTCACAGACAGACGTGTAGATGGAAATTCCCTTCACATCTTTACCATGACCTAAACCTACACAAACACCTACTGGGGGAATTGTTAGTGTATAAAGAACTAAATGAACAACACATTAATGAAATATCCTTATTTTGGGAATCGGCGAAGGCGGTGCTAAGAGGGGTGGTCACAGCGTATTTAGCTAAGGTGCAGAAACAGCGTAGATTGCGAGGGGGCCTACTGTTAAGACAGATATTAAACGCCAGGAATCGGTACCTGAGGAACCCCACAGAACAAAACAGGCTCAGATACAGGGAGGTTAAAGGACTAAGAGATTCATATCTCTTACAGACCTCGGTTTCAGCCCAGAACCGGTCCCAGGCAAAATATTATCGCTATGGGAACCGCACAGGGAAACTGCTAGCTCGAATCACTAAGTTGGATAGAAAGTCAAGCACAATAGCAGCGATCCAAGGTAAAGACGGCATACTCACAACAGACACGGATACACAAAAAACATTCCAAGATTTTTACTCAAATTTATACGAATCCCAAGAGATAAGCCTAGACAATAAAGCAAAGTTCTGGGAAGCTCTGGCACTTCCAAAGGTAGACGAAGACAAACTGCAAGGGTTGAATACACGCATTCAACCCTCGGAGATAAGTAAGGTAATTGATTCACTCCCACTAGAGAAAGCTCCAGGACCTGATGGTCTACCCGGAGAGTTCTACAAAATGATCAAAACAGAGGCGGTGAAAACACTAGCACTGCTATTCAATGCCATTCTAGAAGGGAAAGCAGATTTGTCAAACAGATTCACTGAGGCCAACATCACAGTGCTCCCGAAACCAGATAGAGACCCTCTCTTGGCCCAGTCCTATAGGCCGATATCCCTCCTCAACTCGGACTATAAAATATTTACCAAACTATTTGCAAACAGAATAGCAGAACTTCTTCCCCAGTTAGTCCATGAGGACCAAACAGGGTTTGTAAAGGGTAGATCAGCAGTCAAAAACATGAGGAAATTGCAGCTAATGCTTACACATTATTGGAAACAGGGTAGAGACAAAAAAAATTCTGGTGAGGAAGAGGCCTGCTTGATACTAGTAGACGCCGAGAAGGCATTTGACAAGATACTGTGGGATCACCTATTTACCACTATGGGGAGATTTGGGATACAGGGACCCTTCATGACAGCCATTAAAACCATTTACAGTAATCCTCAAGCGGCCATCCTTGTTAACGGGACATCCTCCAAGACATTTACCCTTAAGAGAGGCACGAGGCAGGGATGCCCTCTGTCCCCGCTTCTATTCGATCTAGCACTGGAGCCATTGGCCATTAAGTTGAGGGGGGAGGCGGCTGGACTGGGTTGGCCATTAAGTTGAGGAGGGGAAGCTAACCATCTATCATTATTTGCCGATGACATGGTGCTATATGTCAGAGACCCTAGGCAAAACATCCCCACCATAACCAAAATTATCTCCGAATTCGGAGAGATCTCTGGCTATAAGATAAACAAAGAAAAATCAGAATTGCTCTGGCTATTAAACAGGCTTCCAGATACACCCCTAGAAGATAATTTAAAAGTAATCACTCACACTTTTAAATATTTGGGTATCACACTGTCCAGAGATCCAAGCCAATGGTATGGATTAAATCACAAACCATTATTGAAGACCCTGAAGCGAATGCTGGAGACCTGGCATCCGCTGCAAGTCTCCATGTCAGGAAGGGTAGGGCTGATCAAAATGATCCTATTCCCCAAGTTGCTATATACCCTACAGATGCTCCCAGAACTATTGAACAAACAAGATCTCAGGACATTGAATAAAGGAATATTACATTTTATCTGGAGGGGAAAAAAGCATAGAATAAATTATCAAAAGATGACATGCAGACCGGAGGTGGGGGGCTTGGGGCTACCAAACATAGAACACTATAATTGGGCGGCAGTTACCAAATATGTTATGGATTGGCTGACAGATGGGGGACGTTTCACTAATAGCAAGTTAGAGGAAGAATACATTAAACCATGGTCTCTCAAAATGCTACCGCATATGACTCAAACGCAAGTAGATGCCATACTGGGGAAGGAGTTCAGTGGCCCAATTGGGGCATGGAGAAGGGTGTGCGGATCCCTTGGGATCTCACCGCACCACACAGTATTCTTACCTCTGGGGGGTAATCCAGACTTCCCAGCTGGGTTCACCACGAAGCCATTCAAACTATGGGGAGACTGGGGGGTGACATCTCTTAAACACATCCTTTCTGCAGACGGAGTGACAATCAAACCGTTTGGAGAATTACAAAGAGAGTATGGCCTACCCAATGCCCATCACTTTGCTTATCTCCAAGCGAGACACTATGAGCAGAATCTGTTGAGATCTGGAAAGATGCCAGACAAGGATTGCAACGTTTACAAACTATTGACACTAACCCAGGGGGGGCTGACATCCATTTCTCACACATATGTAGTCCTTCAAAAAAAAGCAAAGAACGCAAATTTGACCCACCTACAGAACACTTGGACCACACTAATGGGAAAGGAACTCACTGATACTTGTATTGAGCAGAGTTTCGCAAAGGTGAGAGAGGCCACACTGTCAAACGAAATAAGGGAATCTCATATTAAAGTGCTCCATAACGCATACATCACACCTAGACTATTCCATAAATGGAAACATGACACATCAGGCCTATGCCCAAAGTGCTCGAATGCCAACCCAAACATTTTACATATGATGTGTCAATGCCCACGATTGGCGAAATTTTGGGGGATGACACGGAGATGGCTGGAGATGAGTACCGGGGAAAAGGTTAGCTTGACACCTGAAATGGTGATACTCCTACATACACAAGACAAGATCCAAAAGCATAGCAACTACATACACAATGTAATCTTACACGCTAGGAAACTGATTCTCCAACAATGGCTGGCACAGACACCACCTCACATAACCCAACTCAAGGAAGGATTGAGAAAACAGATGATATGTGAACAAATAGACACTCAGGGAGACATCACAAGGAGAACAAAGAAGTTCATGACCAAATGGGAACCACTCATTAACACACTAGATATACACCACCAGAAACAGGTAATTTATCCCTTCAAGGATACAAAATACATATTAAATGCACAATTGAGAGGACAATGGAACATTTTCACATAGTATGAAATCAGCTAAGAGAGGCTAAGGATAGCCCTTAGAGGAGGGAGATGGGAGAGCTCTGGGGGCGGTGCCTGGAGGAGAGACGGCTTGCAATATTCTGAGAGGACAATGAAGGAACATAGACTAAGGGACATGAAAGAGGGGAAGGTAAAATGAATAAAGTTTTAACAGTATGGAATTTCCAGTACAAAATATTACTTCAGCAGGGGGAGAGGATGGAGAGGAAGGAGCTCAGTGAGACACACAGTTTACCCCACAATTTAGGGTCTGGACGGCAGTGAGGGCGAGGCAGGAGGTAAGGGAGAAAGGAGAGAATAAAAAAAAAAAAAAACAGTGTGACCGAAGTGATGAAAAATTATGGATATACTGTTTTGTTGAAAGTTCATGTAACTATTGTTTTCTTTTGATCAATGTTTATGGTTGATTTGTCACTGAAAGTTGCACTGGAATGAATAAATAAAGTATTTAAAAAAAAAAAAAAAAAAGCATTAACCAAAGATATATAAACGTGCATAAAAGTCTTACAATTCCTTGGCTGAACTGTAACAAGAAATGTTCCCAAATAAGTGCTGAGTAAAAGTTCTCTGTATACAGGCTGCTCCTTAAAAAAGTCCCATCACGAACTTTAAAAAAGCTGAAAAAACACAAAAAGAAACAGAAGCGCCCACCGCATCTAAGTGCAGATTATATGTGTGACTTTAATGATAAAAATTAACAAGAATAACACTCACAATGTTTAAAATATATACAAGCCTTGTATAAAAACTTTGAAGTTGTCCCAGGTTGCGGCGTGTACCGCTCCGATCACGCTGCTTCTCTTGAAAAAGTTCCTGTGTGGAACGAAACGTACGTCGAGTGAGCATACATAGTGTGCAACATTCGGTTCCTGTGAGGCCACTGTTAGTGTCTGTAACAATACTCGCAAGCACTAAGTGGGCTGAGGACCTGAATTACTTCTACCTATTGACATTGTATTTCCTTTCAAGTAAGCATACACAGTGTGCATGAATAGGTTCCTGTGAGGCCACTGTTAGTGCTTGGAATTCTACACGCAAACACTAAGTGGGCTGAGGACCTCATCATTTTCAACCAGTGTGTTTTGGCATTGCATTGCCTACAAGGAGGATAAGGTTCACTACGGCTGAGCAGTAAATCTATTGCGGAGGCGGAATCAGCATTAACTGGGACGGCTTTACACAGCATCGCGCTACCACCTATAGCGATCCAGCCCCAAGTCAAGGACGCATCGGATTGGCCCAGCGGTACACACACCTCCCTTCAGCTGAGTCGCGGAGTCTCCATCTTGGAAGCAGCATGATCGGAGCGGTACACGCCGCAACCTGGGACAACTTCAAAGTTTTTATACAAGGCTTGTATATATTTGAAACATTGTGAGTGTTATTCTTGTTAATTATTGCATTAGTGCTTGCACAGAAGTGTGTTAGCCTCTTGCAAAAGAGTTAAACACATTGTCAATGTCAGTTCTGAGACAGCAATACACATCTGTGCAGACCCAGATGGGCTCATAGGACATGTTTATTGACAAGCCATTAGTGTATTGCTTTTCTGGAGATGACTTTGACTATGTGCTTAACATTTTGTTGGAGTTAAACATAGTTTTGTGTAAACAATAGCAATATTAAAACTAGCAGCATGCAAGCTCATCACCATCAACAACCTGTGCAGCCAGTGGAAGAAAATATAAAATGTAGGTATTTTTTTTTACTACATGAAAAAAAATCTTGTAAACTCTGATATTTTTGGTACAAATACACACAGATGTTACATTTATTTTGTTCTGAAATATAAGTATAATATGATGTTGCTCTCAATGGAAAACATGGAATGTTGTAGATTATATGTAATCCAGGGGTCAACAAATGTGTTTAAAATTAGAATTTAGAAATTCAATTTACCACAATACAAAAATACCACACTTACTTGATAAAAGAACAGATTAACAATTTTTAATGTGATGTGTGTGTGTATATATATATATATATATATATATATATATATATATATATATATATATATATATATATATATATATATATATGTGTGTGTATGTGTGATGTGTGTGTATGTGTATATATATATATGTGTGTGTGTGTGTGATGTGTGTGTGTATATATATATATATATATATATATATATATATATATATATACACATACATATACATACATACAAACAAATATGCCATGTGAGTGGTTTACACACATACACATTTTACAGCCTTACAGTCTACAAACTTTGATGTCAAAGTGCCCTAAAGGCTGTAAATCGCAATTGGCATATTGTAATAAAGAGCAGAGCAGCTAGTCCCACATAACCTCCACACCTCCAAGGCCTTTATAGAACAAAAACATTCATCCTGAAGCAGAATTTAAACTCCTGGCTATAAAAAAGGAATACAGCATATAACAAGTGAATACACTGCAACCCTCTCTGGTAGCCAAGGGATTAAAGTGCTCTGCTTGTTATGTTTTCATTCTAGGCAGCATTAGAAACCTTGTACAGTCCTAACCTGTTCTGATGCTTTCATTCCTCAACAAAAAGTTTCTGCACCACATCAGCATGGAGCTTGGCTGTGTGAGGCAACAGAAGTACATAAAATAAAAGTGAAACTAAACATGCCTGGTGAAAATGGGAGGAGTTTAGTTTTAATCTTTGCCCCTCTCTCCTTCATGGCTCCCTCAACTGCTGTAACATATTCCCAATGAAACACTCGACTTTGTACTTACTAAAATAAATGCCCTCTAAAAAAAAAAAAAAAAAAAAAAATTTTTTTTTTTTTTTTTTTTTTTTTTTTTACTGACAGGCAGGCGCCCCTCACTGCAAGGCACCTGTAGGCACATGCCTACTGTGCCTAATGGGAAATCCGGCCCTGGGCCTAGGCAGAACTGGTCAAGAAGACCAGGTGCATTTCACTCTGTATCACTGGAAATGTGTCAAAAGTCAGACACATAATCCTCCACCGGTCTCTTTGCCTGACAAATATTTTTAAAGCAAATTGAGCTGAAGAGATGCAATGAGGATCATCATAAAAAACACTCATAGCAGAAACAAAGATTACTATTTTGTGAGAATCTAGCTGTTCCTCTGAATAAAATTATGTACACAACTCTGAGGTTCTCCAACTAAAAGGGCTATAGCAGTATGAACCTTAAAAAAGCAGTAGAGTAAGTCCCAGGCTTTACAGATAATACAATTTGACAGTGATGAAAGAGCAGAACTGCTTACGATCCCCATTACATTTTTCCATAAAATGGAGGTTAGGTTCTGCCTTAGGTGGATAACTGGATTGCTGAAGGCCGGAAGCTTATCCAGGTAACCCTTCAGCTATAGCAGAGACCTAAAGATCTGAGCAGAAGTTCCATTAGGGGAAGCAGTAACAGTCTGAGTCTGAGCTTATAAACTCTCCACACGTTGCAATAAATTTAGCTGAAAGGCTTGCAAATCCTACAGCATAATAATCATGTTCACTATATTTGCTGGATCCATCTTTGCTTGGTTATTATATAATGGCAAAAGGTGAATTACCTGATTAGTTGTTAGGAGCCAATAATGCAGAGAGTGAGCAGCAGTAATGGTCTGGATAAATGGTGCGTATTCCATGAACAAGCCAGGGGTCAAAGCCAGAGAGACAGTCCAAAACCAAATATCAAAACAATGTTTTAAAGGGACAGTATACACCAATTTTCATATAGCTGCATGTAATAGACACTACTATAAAAAATAAGATGCACAGATACTGATATAAAAATCCAGTATAAAACTGTTTAAAAACTTATTTAGAAGCTCTCAGTTTAGCTCTGTTGAAAAGGTAGCCGGAAAGCCCACTGCAAGTGGGAAATAAGATCCTCCCCCCTCCCTTAGCATATGAAAAGACCCTTTACACAAACAGGAGCAAGCTGGAGGAGGTATCTGACAGTATCCTCCTAAAACTTTAGGGTTTGTTTAGAAGTCTGAAAATCAGAGCAATGTTATTTAAAAATAAGCAAAACTATACATTTTTTTAAAGAAAAAAACTTTATGAGCTATATAAATAGATAATCTACAAAACATTTATGCAAATTAAAAATGAGTGTATAATGTCCCTTTAAGGTAGAGGCGGAGATTAGGGCACAGTTCCAAAATTCAGTAAGCAGTAAATCAATCCTCAGATAGCAGATCTTAGTAGAAGGGTAAGGCAAATATCATAGTCCAGAAGCTTTGCAATGTAGAGATTGATATAGCAGGCCAAGAGCAAGAATTTTTCAGTTTCCGAATTACTAAGCACTGAATGAGTCTGAGATGATATTTTAATGCCTCCCATTTAGGCTTGGTGTCAGGGACAAGGCCAAAGTCATTTCCATGTAGCTAGGTGGTAAAAAGTAATAAGATAGCATACATACCAGAGAAACACAACAGAACATCCAGCTAGCTGGCCATGATAAGCCCACATCACTTAGCATTGGACCACTACATGGCAGGAAATAGTGCTGTTATCTAGTGCTCTTGCAAATGGATAACATTCTTGCAAAGCTACTGCCATATAGTGATCTAGACATGTGAAAACTCCAGAGCTTACGTCCCTGCTTTTCAACAAAATATACAAAGAGAGCGAAGAAAACTTGATAATAGAAATAATTTCGAAAGTTGTTTAAAACTACATGCTCTATCTGAATCATGAAAGAAAACAACGTGGATTTCATGTCCCTTTAAGTGTTACATTAAAAAATATGGAAGGTATATAACAAAGAATTTAACGAGCGGAATTTTTGCACTCCATCAAACTTTAGTGTTGACTTTCATAGAAATATATTATCTGATGGAACTTACCCACCTCAATTAACTGATACTGTAGCATACACCATACTGGTGCCAACGCAATAAATATTAACCATAGGCCAAAATTTAAAGTGTTATGTATCATGATCCATACTGCATGTTATGCCCTCCACTTGTAATCTAGGCCCAAGCCTTTTCTAGTCTGACTGGGAATATAAAGACAACTGTTTAGGGAACATGTGGTTGACTAAATCATATGCAGAGCAGATCTAACTGGCCAGTAACAGAAACTATTGACTAGGGAATATGCAGATTATTAATTAGGATAGATATTGATCAGGAGTTACCAGCTATTACTGAATGATGTGGCTTGGCAGATAAGCGTAATACAGTGTCCTCTTCTTCCCCTTTAATTTAGGCAATGGTTCATTTTCTAGTTATATTTATGCTCCTTTTGTCAGCCCTCACATAATTTCTTTTAAAAGCAAACCAATAAAGTGCATCAGGAATTACAGCTTGAAATAATAAGCGCTATGTAACCTTGGCACAGAAAAAATGGATCATAAAAAAATTTCCACTCCTCCATTGCAACCTTGAGATAGATGTGTCATTGAACAAATAGCTGACAGCATTTAAAGTCTCTCTAAAATAAAAATAATAGTTGTCTATTCATTGGATTAGACAATTTAATGAGAGAGTTAGCAATGAAAATATCCACATATGAGAGATCCTTCCAAACAATGAGTGTCCTTCCAGTGTCATAATGATTGTTGTCTCAATTAGCTTTATCTGAGGGAAAGTGCCTACATGAGAGGGCATAGTGCATTGAGATATACCTCTCCATTGAAAGGGTGTTATTGATAAGAATATGAGAAAGGTGTCAGTGTCTTCTGATGATCATACCTTCTAAAGCTGAGACAATGTTCCAATCAATGAGTGTTCTCCATGGCCCCAATTTATCAAAGGTCTTGCGGACCTGATCTGAAACTGCGGATCAGGTCCGCAAGACCTCGCTAAATGCGGAGAGCAATACGGTCTCCGCATTTAACATTGCACCAGCAGCTCACAAGAGCTGCTGGTGCAACGCCGCCCCCTGCTGACTCGCGGCCAACCGGCCGCCAGCAGGGAGGTGTAAATCAACCCGATCGTATTCGATCGGGTTGATTTCCGGCGATTCCTGTCCGCCTGCTCAGAGCAGGCGGACAGGGTTATGGAGCAGCTGTCTTTAGACCGCTGCTTCATAAGTTGTGTTTCTGGCGAGTCTGAAGACTCGCCAGAAACGCGGCCCTTCAAGCTCCGTACGGAGCTTGATAAATGGGCCTGTAAGACTCAACCTCCCTTCTTATAAAGATTGACTTTTATAGAGAAATAACGACCGGAATAGCCCTCATGTGTGCAAATAACAAAAAGGCAAAAAGCTATCTCCCAGTAGTCCACTGCTACTTCTGAGCAACTCTAGAGAAAAAGGTAGATTTGATAACAGAACTAAATTGAAAAGTCTATTAAAATTGCATGCTCATTTAAACCATGAAAGTATTTTTGACCGGCGCTTCCATTCTGCATATATTTTGTGATGGTTTATATCTCCTGTGTGTATCTACATTCCCAATCAAAATATATAGTGCAATCTAAAATAATAAAGAGTTAGAATAGTATATAACAGTGGAACAGTAAGTCCTCACTGAATTGATTATTTGACCATTGCATTAGGCAATAAAAACAGATTAATACTGATTGTTTGTCTCATGCCGTTTTCAGGCTGTGAAAGGGCAACACACTAAAATCTGTGCAAATACAGATCTTAGGTGCATATTTATCAAGCTCTGTATGGCTTGTCAGAAACAGAAGTTATAAAGCAGCGGTCCTGCTCCATAACCTGTCTGCCTGCTCTGAGACGGCGGACAGAAATTGACAGAAATCAACCCGATCGAATATGATTGAGTTGATTGACACCCTCAAATCTGCAGGGGGCTGCATAGTGAACTGCTGGTGCAATGATAAATGCTGAGAGCGGATGCTGTCGGCATTTATCGATGTGCAGCAGACATGATCCACAATATCGGATCATGTCCGCTCGCACAATCATAAATATGCCCCTTAGTGTGTTGTAATTTCACAAGAAAAGAAAAAAGCTGAATTTGGCGAGCAGCCACCTTCTTCTGGATTCGGAAGCTACTGAAGCATCTGAATACTCACCCTATCTGAGGACCGAAAGTATCCCAATGAGAGAGTGAACTAATCTGACATTTATGTCATAGAAGTAGCAAACAAGCGTTCTTCACGAACAAACTATTAGGGCAGAGCTTTGCTCCACTTCAGAATTCACCCTGAGACCTAGAGGACTGTGGTCAGACAGTGTAAGACATGCGCAGATGATTTGACAGCTTTGAGACCATTTAAATGCATCTAAATGTTGAAAGGGTCCTGAAACCTAAGTAGCGTTTTACTTGTATACTTTGTAGTGAGAACTTTATCTCTGTCATTAAAAAGTCAGGAAAGCCAAAATTAAACCTACATGATTCAGATAAAGCATGTAATTTTAACACTTTTAAAAGGACATTAAATGCTAAATACTATGCATAATATAAAGGTTATTCCCTGTCGTACACGATCGGGCGGATTGCTGTCCGCCGCCTCAGAGGAGGCGTATGAGTTTAGGAGCAGCGGTCTCAAGATGCATTGACTGTTTGATGAATTGGCCCCTTAGTGTTTAGTGTCCCTTAAAATTCACTTGTATTTTCAAATTTAGTTTGTTCTCTTGGTATCTTTGTTGAAAATTCTCTTTGTATCCTTTGAATTTGAGTTATGGTGGAGATAAAAGCATAAAATTAAAATACCCGTTTCCAAAAAAAGTATCACTCAGAGGCCCCTATTTATTAAAGGTCTTGCGGACCTGATCCGACAGTGCGGATCAGGTCTGCAAGACCTCGCTAAATGCAATACGCTCTCCGCATTTAACATTACACCAGCAGCTCACAAGAGCTGCTGTTGCAACGCCGCCCCCTGCTGACTCGCGGCCAATCGGCCACCAGCAGGGAGGTGTCAATCAAACCAATCGTACTCGATCGGGTTGATTTCCGGCAATTCCTGTCCGCCTGCTCAGAGCAGGCAGACAGGGTTATGGAGCAGCGGTCTTTAGACAAAAGACCGCTGCTCCATAATCTGTCCGTCTGCTCTGAGCAGGCGGACACACATCGCCGGAAATCAACCCGATTGAGTACGATCGGGTTAATTGACACCCCCCTGTTGGCGGTCCATTGGCCGCGAGTCTGCAGGGGGCGGCGTTTGCACCAGCAGCTCTTGTGAGCTGCTGGTGCAATGCTGAATACGGCAAGCGTATTGCTTGCCGTAATCAGCGATGTCTGTCAAACCTGATCCGCACTGTCGGATCAGGTCTGACAGACATTGATAACTAGGGGCCTATGTGTATATATACTAATTTTCTGGGAGCTAGCTTGTAGTGCATTGCTGCTCTGGAGCTGACTTTGACTATGTGTTTAATACCTTTGCAGGAATTAAGCACACAGATATATACAAGAAATAGTGCAATAATAAAATGTTCTAACATATTAGAGTATTTTAATTTCACACTTTTATATCTCTTTAATAATACTCAGAATATCACTGAGTCTGAGTGATAAACGTACAAGAACAAGACATTTTCTTCTGGTGCTAGAGGGCTGAAGGCTCTGAAGTATAAGGAAACATTACAGTTCATGAAATGGTTGTGGGATGTTTTCTACTGCACTAGAAGCACATACATTATATGAATTAAAATATTATGTTGACACAAGTAATAAAGGCCAAGACAAAATAAATGCAAGTGGTTTAAAGGGACACTAAACCCAATATTTTTATTTTATGATTCAGATAGAGCATGCACTTTTTAGAAACTTTAAATTTACTCCTATTGTCAATTTTTCTTCATTCTCTTGCTATCTTTATTTGAAAAAGCAGGAACCTAAGCTAAGGAGCCGGTGCTCTATCAAAAACTCCAAGAAGTCCTCCTCCTCTCCCAGGAGCTTTACCCCCTCCCTGCCATCCTGTCAGTTCCAGCCCTGAGTCCTCCTCTGTCTCCTCCTCCACCCCGGAGCTTTACCACCCCCTGTCAGACTTAGCCCGCCTCGCGGCCTCTGCCTCCTCCTTTCCCTGGAGCTGTACCACCTCCCTGCCCTCCTCTCTGTCTCCTCCCTGCCCTCCTGTCAGTTCCAGCCCTCCTCTGTCTCCTCCTCCCCATGCTCTTCCGTGAAATGTCATGCCATTGCCAGTGGCTTGTGTGCGAGACAAGACTTCACCCGTGGACATTTCCTGACAATCTGCACTGCCAGAGTCTGCTGGTGAAGATACAGGTCCATGTGGTGTCCCCTAACCTGTCCTGTTTTACTTGTACATCTAATAATTCCTTACCTGTTCTGTCTTTCCAGTAGCCTCAACCTATCCTGTCCCTCTTGTGCATTTATATTCTAACTGGTCCTGTTCTACCAATACATCTAATAGTCCTTAACCTGTTCTACTTGTGCACCTAGTAGCCCTTTACCCTTCTGCATATCTAGTAGCCCCTAACTTGTGCCCCCTCTGCATCTAGAAGCCCCTCACCTGTGCTACCTGAGCATCTCTTACCCCCTAACCAGTTATGTTCTACTAATGCAGAAAACATCTCCTAACCTGTGTTACCTGTGCATCTAGTAGCCTGTCCTGTCATTTCAGTAGCTAACCAGTCCTGTTCTACCAGTGCATCTAGTTACCCTTTACCTGTCCTTTCTGTGCATCTAGTAGCCCTTTACCTGTCCTGTCTGTGCATCTAGTAGCCCTTTACCTGTCCTGTCTGTGCATCTAGTAGCCCTTTACCTGTCCTGTCTGTGCATCTAGTAGCCCTTTACCTGTCCTGTCTGTGCATCTAGTAGTCCTTTACCTGTCCTGTCTGTGCATCTAGTAGCCCTTTACCTGTCCTGTCTGCGCATCTAGTAGCCTTTTACCTGTCCTGTCTGTGCATCTAGTAGCCCTTTACCTGTCATGTCTGTGCATCTAGTAGTCCTTTACCTGTCCTGTCTGTGCATCTAGTAGTCCCTAACCTGTTATACATGTGCGCTGCTTACCCCCAACCAGTCCTGTTTTACCTGTGCATCTCTTACCCCTAGCCTGTCCTTTTATATATGCACTTACCTACTACTTGTGCAACTATTAGCCCCTAACCTGTCCTACCTATGCATTAGGTCATAACCTGTCCTCTGTCCCACTCCCTATGCCCCTTAACCTGTGCCCTAAGCTAAAACCTGCGCGTTGCCCCATGTACCCCCATGTAATGCCATTGTGTGGCTAGTCCACCCTCTTACCATTTGACTTTGCAAATAAGAAGCTGTGCCCCCCTACTCCTTGCCCCTCCCTACTGCTCTTGCCACTAGAGAGCACAGTTCTGCTTCTTAGCTACTGATACTGAGGCCTGCTGCTCTTGCCACTAGAGTGCACAGTTCTGATACTTACCTACTGATACTGAGGCCTGCTGCTCTTGCCACTAGAGTGCACAGTTCTGATACTTACCTACTGATACTGAGGCCTGCTGCTCTTGCCACTAGAGTGCACAGTTCTGATACTTACCTACTGATACTGAGGCCTGCTGCTCTTGCCACTAGAGTGCACAGTTCTGATACTTACCTACTGATACTGAGGCCTGCTGCTCTTGCCACTAGAGTGCACAGTTCTGATACTTACCTACTGATACTGAGGCCTGCTGCTCTTGCCGCTAGAGTGCACAGTTCTGATACTTACCTACTGATACTGAGGCCTGCTGCTCTTGCTGCTAGAGTGCACAGTTCTGATACTTACCTACTGATACTGAGGCCTGCTGCTCTTGCTGCTAGAGTGCACAGTTCTGGTACTTACCTACTGATACTGAGGCCTGATGCTCTTGCCACTAGAGTGCACAGTTCTGCTACTTACCTACTGATACTGAGGCCTGCTGCACTCACCTGCCCCCTCTCTTCCTATCTTGCTTTACCCCCTTTTCATTTCTTGCAAACTTTCCTCCTGGAAATATTTTTCCTGCACGTTGCGCTGGGCAGGACACACCATGGACTATTGGTGGATATTGTGCATTATCATGCTGCTGGTCGTACCCCTCATTTTTTCGGAACTAAGCGACAGCTTCAAATTTCACTTCAAAATTGTGTCCTACTGCGTCCTATGCACCGTCCTGTCTTTATTGGCAGCTCCGGTTTGTCTGCTTAAAAGCCGTGGCAGAAATGTTGAAAATATGAGGGTAATTAGCGCTTTCGTGCGGACGATTAAGTACTTTTATGGATTGCGGTTTGAAGTGAAGGGTATGGAGAATTTTCAGATTGAGGGTCCATGTGTCATCATCTCGAACCACCAGAGCATCTTAGACATGATGGGGTTGATGGAGATTTTGCCAGATCGTTGTGTGCAGATCGCAAAGAAGGAATTGCTGTTTGCTGGTCCTGTTGGTCTCATTACCTATCTTGGAGGGGTAATTTACGTCAACAGAAAACGTACAAGTGATGCTAAGTCTATAATGGCCGGTGTTGCACAAGCCATGATCAATGACAATTTAAAAGTCTGGATATATCCTGAAGGAACCCGCAATAACAGTGGTGACCTCCTGCCGTTCAAGAAAGGTGCTTTCCACCTTGCACTACAGGCCAAGGTTCCGATAATTCTGGTTGTATATTCGTCCTTTACCAGCTTCTATAATAAAGAGAAGAATCTGTTCACAGGAGGTAGGATCAAAGTTGAAATCCTTCCAAAAATTGAAATATCTGACTAGCAAGATAGTGACATCACTGAGTTGGTGGAAAGCTGCCATAAGACCATGCGGGAGGTCTTTTTCAGGATCTCAAACAAGTCCCCCCAGGAGAATGGGCCGAGCACCTGTAATCATTAGACCTCTTCCCTTACAGTGTCGTGGACCTAACTTATTAGGCACCATAGAACAACAGAGCTGTATATTGCGTTTCCTTTGAGCAATGGACTTTGTTCTTTAAAAAAAAGACTTTACCAATCAAATTGCCAGATATTATTGTCTTCTGGGCCAATGGTTCTTATTGTATTTGCAGCTATTACATTATAAATACTGAATGCACGGGGTAACAATTTATTTATTTTACAGTCCTTAGGTTATAAAAAAAAAATGTCTGTTCTTAATCATTACTACGGTATATGTTTTGGTTTCGCAAAACAAAATATCCACTGTTGTTATTTTTGTAAAAAAAAAAAATAGTATATATTAAAAAGTTAACTCCCATATTTTTTTTTAAAAAAAAAGATGTTTTTAAAAATATATTTTAAATTACTGTAGAACCAGCTGTGAGATATTACAGTATATTTTTTGTTCTGTGTATATTAGAACGTACTGTATTTCCAGTATGATTATTGGTGGAACTCATTGTGATTTTGAAAATATTTGCAATTTTTTGTACTTTAAAATATAAATCAGAGAATAGAAAGATAAAGTGATCTTATATTATTATGTTTAAAGTAACATATCGTTAGTATATACACGTATTTTATTTTGTGTTTATTAAGAAAGGAATTTTGTAGTAAACTGGCCAACTGACCAATGCGGTATTAGATATATCAGCAATTTTAAAATGTTAGTATTTTGTATTAATCTATCTATATATCTATCTATTGATATAGATAAACGGATACAAAGTGCCAAATTATACAGCTTTCAAGTGAAACCCTCTGTCAGATAAAAACACATTTACCCTTTATGTATATATTTGATACCTAAGACAATATAGATATTGAATTTCATGTTTCCACATTGGTGAAGGTGTCTGACCTGATTTTTGGCAGTAAATATCCTTTTTACATTATATTTTGTTGTATTTAGAATTGTTATGGTATATTTTTGCTAAGTGAAAAAAGATCCATTATATGTGTTCTGTATGAAGATCAGATACTGATAACACCAAAATGTGCGTAGCTACGTGTAATTTGCTATGTCACATATTCTATATATACTGTCATCTCTGTGTAGTAATATGATTGGGGATTAACACTGCTTGTTTCATACATATTCAGAGGCCAATGTGAGTTGGAGTGGTTACTGTAATGATGTGTATGCTTTATGTTATAGTTTAAGTTCAATAGTTATGCTTAGTTCACTCTGTGCACTACAAACAGTTAACATTTTAGTCATGTGATTGGAGGGGGCGGGCAGTTATTGTTAAGATGGATGCTGCTGAATAAAGTCTGTATTCCTGTTCTCTCTCCTTGCTGTTTGCTAATACATTATAAAGATCATCACATGGTACCAGAAGTGGGGTGAAAAGTGACATGGCAGCAAACAGCAACACAAAGAACATTCCTTCTCTGGATTTAGAGTCAGGGAACATTTCTGACAATTGGTCAAAATGGAGGGAGCTGATTGAACTTGTGTTTGCAGGCCCAGATGCAGACAGATGGACTGATCAACAGAAGGCAGCACACTTTTTGATATGTGTGGGACAAAAGGGACGTGATGTATGCAGAGCCTGGCAGGCAAGTGGGGATATCACTGCAGATGACAAAAAAAAACCAGAGGTATTGTTTGCAAAGTTTGAAGCATACTGCAATCCAAGGAAAAACACCACAGTGCAGAGGAAAATGTTTTATGAGAGGAATCAGTGTGGAGGTGAATCTGTGGATGAATGGGTGACACAGCTGCGCTTGCTTGCCAAAGACTGTGCTTTTTATGATGCAGGTGATATGATAAAAGACCGTATTCTGATGGGCAGTAAGTTTAAAGAAGTTCAGGAAAAGCTGCTGCAGGAAGAAGATTTAAATCTTGAGAAAGCCATCAGGATTGCTAGAGCATATGAAATGTCAAGAAAGGACATGCAGGTACTGGAAGGAACACAATACCAGATCAGTGCTATAGAAAATCAAAGCAGCAGATACTGGCAAGAAAGAGGACACAAGGGGATGAAAGGCAAGTGGGACACTGGGACAAGTAACACACAAGCAACCTGTGGCTACTGTGGAAACATGCACAACAAAAATGCTGCCTGTCCTGCAAGGTGGCAGATATGTAATAAATGCAAGAAAAGAGGACATTTTGCCAGGGTGTGTAAACTGTTTTCACATATTGCAAAGACACAAACACAGGCTGTACACGCCATAGAGGACAATGATGACAATGCAGGGTTAGACTCAGATTGCACCCCAATATATCTTGCAGCAGTACAGAAATCACACAAGTCTGCAGATGAAGCAAATGTAACCCTACAGATAGGGGCTCACAAAACTCCAGTCACATTCAAAATAGATACAGGGGCACAAGTAAACTGTGTGCCAAGCCACACATACCTGGAACTCCTTAGAAATGAATTCCCCTTAGAGACTCAAGACCTACCAAAACTGTTGGGATATGGTGGTGAAAAGCTGAAAGTGATGGGTCGCTGCCATGCAAAATGTTTTTACAAGGGATCTGAAAAGGTCTTACAATTGTTTGTGATAGAAACAAAAGCCCCAGCAGTATTAGGTCTAAAAACAAGTAAAGATATTGGACTTGTAAAGATCATTATGGCTGTGGATGGTGGGTGCAGCGAACTGTCAAAGGACAACATTAAGCATGAGTACAGTGATCTATTCAAAGGCCTAGGGTGCCTCCCGGGGATTAGCCGCATACGTATAAAAGAGGGTGCACAGCCTGTCATTCATGCCCCAAGGAAAATACCTCTATCCCTTGAGGCTAAAGTCAAACAAGAATTAACTAGGATGGAGAAGTTGGGGGTAGTAAAAAAGGTCACAGAACCATCAGAATGGGTCAGTTCTATGGTTGTGGTAGAGAAGAAAAACACAGGCGCAATTCGTATTTGCATTGACCCACGTGATTTGAACAAAGTAATAATGAGAGAACACTACAAACTCCCCACCATAGATGATATAGCTCACAAGCTAGTAGGAGCAACAGTGTTTAGTGTACTAGATGCACAATCTGGTTACTGGCAATTGCGTCTTGATGAACCCAGCAGTCACCTGACCACTTTCAACTCCCCCTTTGGACGATGGCGTTTCACAAGGGTACCTTTCGGCATTGCTTCTGCTCAGGAGATATTTCAAAAGAAATCACATGAGTTGATTGCTGGTCTACATGGTGTTGAAGTAATAATTGATGATTTGCTGGTTTATGGAAAGGATCGTACAGAACATGACGAAAACCTTATTGCCTTACTCAAGCGGTGTCGGGAGAAAAATCTTAAACTCAATCCAAACAAAATGCAAATTGGGGTAGAAGAGGTTACATATTTTGGACACCTTCTAACCAAAGAGGGTTTAAAGCCTGATCCAAAGAAGATAACAGCAGTTATTAACATGAAGGCCCCATCCTCCAGGAAGGAACTAGAGACATCATTAGGCATTTTTAATTATCTATCCAAGTTTTCTCAGGGCCTCGCTCAGCTGACAGCCCCACTACGTGCATTGCTACAAAGGGATGCTATTTGGTCTTGGGACGCAAACATGGAAAAGACATTTGAGAAAGTAAAAAAACTGATCACTAAACATCCGGGGCCAATACTGAAATATTTTGACGTAAACTGCAACACTGTGCTTCAAGTGGATGCATCCCAGTTTGGGTTAGGTGCTGTGCTAATGCAACAAGGACATCCTGTTGCATATGCTTCACGAGCTCTGACAACAACACAAGCCAATTATGCTCAAATTGAGAAGGAGATGTTGGCCATTGTAAATGGATGTGAGAAATTTCACCAGTATATCTATGGTCGCCCAGTGGTTGTGGAAACTGATCACAAACCATTGGAGTACATCATGCAAAAACCACTATCTGCTATACCTCCACGCCTGCAGAGGATGGTTATGAAACTACAACAGTATGATCTCACAGTGAAATATAAACCAGGAAAGGAAATTCCGATGGCAGATACGCTGTCTAGGGTGTTTCCAGAAGGACATGAAGCACGGGATGAACCTGAATTGGAAGAACAGGTACATACAGTACTAGTAAATATTCCAATAGCTGATGTACGGCTGGAAAAAATTAGACAAGATACCAAACAAGATAAAGTACTAGAAAAACTAATTCGTGTCATGTGCAATGGCTGGCCAGAAAAACGAAAGAAGCTTTCTCCTGAGTTGCAGGGATTCTGGCCTGTGAGAAATGAACTATCCTTTCATACGGATATCATATTCATGGGTGACCGTATTGTTATTCCTAAATCACAGCAGGCAGAAATATTGGAGCAAATTCACCAGGGACATTTGGGCATTACTCTTTGTAAGCGCAGAGCACGGGATGTGGTTTACTGGCCTAATTTGGACCTTGATATTGAGACACTTGTGAAGACATGTGAAACCTGCCAGACATTTCAAAAAAACAATGCAAAAGAACCTCTCACACCATGGAACACTCCTTCACGGGCATGGCAGAGACTGGCCACAGATATTTTTCATTTTGAGGACAACCACTACCTGATAGTAGTAGATTACTACAGCAAATTCTTTGAGTTAGTACAGCTGAGAAATCTAAAAGCATCAGCAATCATATGGGCTTTCAAAACAATACTCTCGAGACATGGAGTGTGTGAAGAACTTGTGTCTGATAATGGCCCGCAATTCTCAAGTGCTGAATTCCAGTGCTTTCTGCGTGAATGGGGAGTCAGGCACAAACCAGTAAGTCCGTATCACTCACAGGCCAATGGTTTAGCTGAGAAGTATGTTGGCATAGCCAAATCCATTATCAGAAAAGCACAATCATCAGGGCAGGATGTGTACCTAGGCCTGTTAAACTATCGTGCAACACCCATGGAGGGTTTATGTTCACCTGCACAGCTGCTCATGGGTAGAGCACTGAGGACCACAGTGCCTATTGCACCACAGAAATTGCAGCCTCAGACTATCCCACAGGATCAGGTAACAGGTCAGAGGAACATAAACATGAAAAAGCAAAAGCTGTATTTTGACAAATCTACCAAGTTACTTGGTCCACTCAGGGTTGGGCAAGCTGTGAGACACAGAGTCACTGGGGATACATGGGAACCTGCTCGAATTGTCAGTGAAGCTAATTCACCAAGGTCATATATAATCAAAACCAAGTGTGGACAGAAACTGAGACGCAACAGGCGTCATCTTCGCCCAGACACTGCAGCTGATACTCTACTCGAGGAACCAAGCAGCAATGACAATAAAGAGCAAAGCAATGAATGCACAGAATTCCCTAACATGGATGTAAAGTCTACTGAGGACTTTGAGGACAACATAAGTGTATCAGCTTGCGATAATGCTGGGAATGACTCTCAACCTGACACTGATTGTACTGCTAGTGAGCCAGCAGTTACTTTCTCTCGTTATGGTCGAGCTATCAAACCAAAAATATGGGAAGACTTTGTCTCATATTAAGTGTTTCATATTTGAAGGGGAAGATGTAATGATGTGTATGCTTTATGTTATAGTTTAAGTTCAATAGTTATGCTTAGTTCACTCTGTGCACTACAAACAGTTAACATTTTAGTCATGTGATTGGAGGGGGCGGGCAGTTATTGTTAAGATGGATGCTGCTGAATAAAGTCTGTATTCCTGTTCTCTCTCCTTGCTGTTTGCTAATACATTATAAAGATCATCACAGTTACTAATATATTGTTATCCTTAATGGTATATCATCCCAAATGTATTAATCATTACTACGGTATATGTTTTGGTTTCGCAAAACAAAATATCCACTGTTGTTATTTTTGTAAAAAAAAAAATAGTATATATTAAAAAGTTAACTCCCATATTTTTTTTTTAAAAAAAGATGTTTTTAAAAATATATTTTAAATTACTGTAGAACCAGCTGTGAGATATTACAGTATATTTTTTGTTCTGTGTATATTAGAACGTACTGTATTTCCAGTATGATTATTGGTGGAACTCATTGTGATTTTGAAAATATTTGCAATTTTTTGTACTTTAAAATATAAATCAGAGAATAGAAAGATAAAGTGATCTTATATTATTATGTTTAAAGTAACATATCGTTAGTAAAAGAGGTTTCACTGCAAGGAAAACAGAAACAGAGGCGCCACATGTGTAGATCAATCAAAACAGACAATATCCAAGTTAGATGAGATACAGGATACTCACAAACGTGAAGGCACTCTCTTGTGCCTGTAGGAGCGGGCTGGTATTTAAACAGCAAACCAGCTAGCTGTACCAAGGGATCCCCGTCAGGATATCCTCGCAACAGTAATCCTTCACTAGATTGATTCCAGCAAAAAGAAAAAAATGTTCAGAGGGGAGGAAGGCTAAACAGCCTTATGGTTACTGGCAAGTAGTAACACTAATTACTACACTAAATTGTCTTTCGATCCCACTACAGATTATACAAAGAAACTAAATCTTTTATTAGAACAAGGTCTTTTGGAGAATATCCTGACAAAAAAAGAGAAAAGATATCTCACACCTGACCACCCCAGCACACCGTATTATTACCATCTGCCTAAACTCCACAAAAACGAAAGAATCCCGCCAGGTAGACCCATCATAGCGGGCATGAATAGCATAACTGATAAACTATCGGAGTACATAGATATCTATCTCCAGAGATATGTCATAAATCTCCCTTCTTACATCAAAGATACAAGAGACCTCCTGAACAAAATATCCAACATTAAAAACAAGGGGAACTATCTGTGGCTATCATGTGATGTGGGGTCCCTTTATTCTAATATATCTCATAATCTAGGGATATCCTCCACACAGATGTATTTGAATAGAGACTTCTTCATGCCTGAACAACAACAGGATTATTTGCTATCACTCATTAATTTTATTCTGAAACACAATTATTTTCAGTTTTTGGACACTTTTTATTTACAGATCAAAGGAACGGCCATGGGCACCAGATTTGCCCCCAGTTTCGCAAACCTTTTTATGGGTCAATTTGAGGATCTATATATCTACAACTCGCGATGGAGGGGCAATCTGGTGTTCTATGGCCGTTACATAGATGATTTAATATTTATTTTTGATGGTTCAGTACCTGAGGCTCTTGACTTTGTTGCACATCTTAATAGGAACAGTATGGGTATCAGTTTTACACATAATATACAAAAAAACAATATTGAATTTTTAGATGTGACACTATCATGGGATGCAATAGGTAATTTATCAACATCCACTTTTTTTAAAAAAGTGGACTGTAATAATTTTTTACATTTCCAAAGCAACCATCTAACAAGATGGAAAACAAATATTCCGTACAGTCAGTTCTGTCGTCTACGCAGGAACTGCAGCACAGTAGAACAATATAATAAACAAGCAAGCATACTCACATCAAGATTCCTAGAAAAAGGGTATCCCTCTGAATTAATTAACTCGGGCCAACAGAGAGCCAGGGACCTTGATAGGGAACTTTTGCTATCAACAGTCACTACCTCAGATCAACATAATAGCCAGAAAGAAACTACATTTAACAAACAACCACTATTTGTCACACAGTATAATTCTAACCACAGAATCATTAACAAAGTTCTAAAAAAACATTGGCCTATCCTCCTTAAAGATCCGATTTTAAATAAAACTTTACCACTACAACCAAAATTAGTTTTTAAAAGAGCACCTACATATAAACAGAAACTAGCTCCTAGTAAGGTTGTTATGTCAAAAAGGAATATGGTGAATAAGTCTAGAGGAACAAGAAAGAAAGGTAATGACATCTTTAATAGGATAGGAGCTTTTAGATGTGGAAAGAAACTTTGTTATATGTGTGACCACATCACGCAAGGTTCCACTGAGATTGTTTCACATAACACCGGGGAGACTTTTTCCATCAAAAACAAAATGACTTGTGACTCTAATTTTGTTATCTATGTACTCACATGCGAATGTGGGATACAATATATAGGCAGGACCTGTAGGAAGGTCAGAACTCGGTGGAGTGAACACTTAAGAAACATTAAGGTAAAATCATCTAAACATAGCGTATCCCGTCACACCTGTCAAAAATCTATATCTGGTAAATGTCCATTTAAAATCACCCCAATAGAATGCATTCCTAAAAGTAATCTGTACAATAGGTTCAGTAAGTTGAGACAAAGAGAAACATATTGGATCTTTAAATTCAATAGTTTATTTCCAACTGGCCTCAATGAAGTCATAGACTCTGCTGCGTTTTCTTAAGCTTTTTAATAATATGTCAATTTCTGAAGTTATTAGTATACTATGGTTATAATTATTATGGGCTCTGTTAAGATTTGTATGTTTAACACGGTATCATTCACTGATTTGGTGATGTTTTTTATATTTCCTTTTTTCACTGTGTTAAACAGTGGGAATTCTTGGTATACTTTACTTTCCGAGCTCACTTGCTGCCTAGTTACATCCAATTGGGATAATAATTTATCACACCATCATACACATGATAAATAATCATAGACACAGCAGTATAGGTGACATCACAACTTCATTGTCATTATAAGTGGTATTAAGTGGTAGCTTTAAACACTATTAGGAATTCACTATCACAATCATTTTCACTATGTTTGAAAATTACACATATATACACGCACTTAGGTTTTGTCAGCCACCAGTGGTAATAATAGGACCACTCATATTCTTGTTCTTCATAACACATTCAGCATAATATTGAACACCACACTTAGCATAATCTTTATCTTCATTAATATTACCATTGTCATAAGGCTGATGACTAATATATGGTATAAAATAATACATATAATTTAGATTAAGGTGCACCAACATTTTTTATTAGTTAGAAAAATATATACATTAGGTGTAAAAGGTTGAGTCACTTGAACTATAAATTTATATGCACTGACATTATATTATTATGTTTAAATCGGTACACGTTTTTAATTTCATAGTTAAAGTATATAGAGTGTAATCAGTAAAGTTTATTTACAGCACTTTATATTTGTTATTGTGCTATCACATTGACCTAATTAAAGATCGAGTATTATAAGCAATGGAGCAAATTGTTTTAGAGCAATCATATTATTCATTAACATGTTATTCATAATTTAGAGTATTTAATTCTGCCCCCACCATTACACTTAGGAGCGCAATGGGTACATCTGCAAAACCATTGCGAGTGAACCAAATGCGCCTGTATAGAGAGACTCCAAGTGGATGCCCATTAGACACCAGATAGCGGTATCTATTGGACACAGAGAAGCATGATGGGAGTTGTAGTCCATCAGAGTCAAACTGCAGTTAAAGTGGGAATGTGACACCAACCAATCGAATGGATTATTATGTACAAGCCCCCACTTAGACGAAAAAGACTACAAAATAACAGTCACGCAGACACACTACCCGGGCACTTCCGGTAGAGACTAGAGAAGCATTATGGTACTTGTAGTCACTGAAATTAGACGGTCAGAGAACAATTCACAATTAGGCAAATTCTATTTCCTTATAGTTCCGGTAGAGAGGTATGATGGTAATTGTAGTCATCAAACTAAGAGCACATGAACCAATTGGGTGTTTCAAATTGTACAAGCCTCCTAAAGCAGGCTCTTAATTGGTCAAAAAACGATCACCGATTAAGTATGTTTACATTCATACACTTTTTATTATCTCACAATCGACACATTACGATCTAGATCTAACATCACACATAACCACATTAGGATATGGGCTCACAGATTATTGATCAAGTGGACATAATATTAAAGGAAAAACTATTATAAACTTCTAATTAAGGCAACAAGTGGGAGTTTTCGGAAAGAAAAGGTTTCATTGGTTTATGTCAAGGAAGGGGAGGGTTTATTGCAAACATATGGTTACTGATCCCTATATAAAGGGGTTTTAAATGGTTCTAGAGTATACAAGCCTGATGAAACAGGGTCTTCCCTGAGAAACGCGTCGCTATTATCTCTATATACAAGGAGATTTGCCATTAAATACACCAAGCTTTAATTTGTTATTGATGGTATTTTTTTATCTTTTGTAAAATAAAATACTTGATACTTTTTAAACAAATCTGGTGTTTGTATGGCATTTCCCTTGCCAGTAACCATAAGGCTGTTTAGCCTTCCTCCCCTCTGAACATTTTTTTCTTTTTGCTGGAATCAATCTAGTGAAGGATTACTGTTGCGAGGATATCCTGACGGGGATCCCTTGGTACAGCTAGCTGGTTTGCTGTTTAAATACCAGCCCGCTCCTACAGGCACAAGAGAGTGCCTTCACGTTTGTGAGTATCCTGTATCTCATCTAACTTGGATATTGTCTGTTTTGATTGATCTACACATGTGGCGCCTCTGTTTCTGTTTTCCTTGCAGTGAAACCTCTTTTTGAAGATATACCATCGTCTGGGTGAAGACCGAGAGCTGCCTTCTATTTCTATTTCTACTTCCATTTATTTGGACTTATTTGGACTTATTTGGACTTCAGTTGGGATCTTTCCCATTTCACCTATTGATACGTCTGTATTCTCATATATATATTTTTTATTCTATCATTATATTTTATGTTTTATATTTTACTTTTTACAGATTTTACCATTTATTTTCTATATATTGTTTTATAGGTTTTTTTTACATTTTTGGTATCACCAAAGGGGTTTTTTGATTGTATTTCAGTACTAATTTCTGCCCTGAGTCATTAGCGCCTCCTATAGGGGATTTGTGGTATTACTCTAATATCACAATATCCCTCTTAATACTTTTTACATATCGTTAGTATATACACGTATTTTATTTTGTGTTTATTAAGAAAGGAATTTTGTAGTAAACTGGCCAACTGACCAATGCGGTATTAGATATATCAGCAATTTTAAAATGTTAGTATTTTGTATTAATCTATCTATATATCTATCTATTGATATAGATAAACGGATACAAAGTGCCAAATTATACAGCTTTCAAGTGAAACCCTCTGTCAGATAAAAACACATTTACCCTTTATGTATATATTTGATACCTAAGACAATATAGATATTGAATTTCATGTTTCCACATTGGTGAAGGTGTCTGACCTGATTTTTGTCAGTAAATATCCTTTTTACATTATATTTTGTTGTATTTAGAATTGTTATGGTATATTTTTGCTAAGTGAAAAAAGATCCATTATATGTGTTCTGTATGAAGATCAGATACTGATAACACCAAAATGTGCATAGCTACGTGTAATTTGCTATGTCACATATTCTATATATACTGTCATCTCTGTGTAGTAATATGATTGGGGATTAACACTGCTTGTTTCATACATATTCAGAGGCCAATGTGAGTTGGAGTGGTTACTAATATATTGTTATCCTTAATGGTATATCATCTCAAATGTATAATATCTGGTATTGTTTAACAGTCTTATCTTAACCTGCCCTAGCAACATGCTAATATACTCATTGCCGTGCAGTAATTCCGATTTCTGAATGAGGGCTGCCGTCTAGCGTTACTGGGGCAGACATAAAGTACATTGTTTTCTGTGTGACATTAAAATAATTGTTTATGGCAAACTCAATAATGAGTTGATTTCCAATTAAATGACATTTAAAAATGGAATTTATTTTGTACACTGTGGTTAAAATATTTTATAAGGTGTGTCAAAGTGAATTTGCCACATATAGAAATGTATTAGTCCTTTGTATAGCTACATTTATTAAGATTTGATTAATTTAACTGCAGTTGTGTAAAGGGATATGAAACCCAGTTTTTTTTTCTTTCATTATTCGCATAGAGCGTTTCCCATTTATTTATCTAAATTTTGTTCTCTTTGTATCCTTTGTTGAAAAATATACCTAGGTAGGCTCTGAAGCTGCTGATTGGTGACTGCACAAATATGTATCTTGTCATTGTAGTGCATTGCTGTTCCTTCAACAAAGGATACCAAGAGACTTTTAAGTCTGTCTGCTCATACGTTACCTATGAAAGCAATATACAGTGTTCACTGCTTGTAAACATGAATTACTTGTACAGATTACAGGTAAAATTCTCCATTGACAAACTGATATAATATAGAATATTGTTTTGATATAAATCAGTTTGCTTGAGATAAACTCCCCAAATTCACTTGCTGAATTTTATGAAACATACAGGTTAATCACAGTCTATTAGAGCCCATAATATTCAGTTTATGTCATTTGTTCTTATGTTTTATGGTGAATTGTGTTAAAATAGAAATACTGTTTGATTTGCTGCTTAATATGACTACACAAACATCTGATGCTATATTATTATTCAGTGTCTAACTCATATAAATCAGACCCATATCGGTTTATATAAGGACTACTATTTGTGTCAAATGTCTTCTTTTCATTCTGAGAACAATTAGGGCTCAGTTCATTACATATTTCTCTATATAATAAATTCTATAGACACTATAAATGTTCATATGGTTTGCTGACCTGTCTAGTTACCTGTTCAGTTATCTCAGCAGTATTGCCACAGTACTTTAGGGACACAAATATCTTTGGAGGTGACCAAGTCTAGATAGCTCCACCGTTAGCTAATCTTACAAGATAAAACACATTATTACACATTTGTAAGGAGCATCTCATGACACTAAACTGGTGCTAGAAAGTTATAGCATCTATACAATTTTTATTTGTAAGTGGTCTGCAAAATGATACATGAAGGAATTATATTATAGTGTAATACATTGTAGACCATCAATATATCACCATCAGAACAAAACAGAGCAACATTTAAGTGCTACATTTGCACAAGTGTTTCCGCTTTTTAGTATTGAATTTTAATATGCAACTAGACAGGAGATTCTGTGTCCCGTAACAAAAGCCAAAGACAATGAATTACTACCAAAATATTGACAGCACTTTAATGTTAGAAGAGACATTCTCAGCTGGGCTATGCAAGTCTATATATGTTCATTTATGGTGGTCTGTTCCATATGACTGTGTATGATTGCTTATTTCTATAGTTGATATATCGATGATATATTTCAATAGGTTTATTTGAAAGTAAAGAAAGTGCCTTAAATATAATAGATATTTATTTTATGTTTAATATACTCATATCTTTCCTCTTCACGTTTGCAGTTTAACTAATTTTGTTGCCAAAAATGATTTATAGTTCTAACGGTCTGTATTCTTTGTTTTGTTTTCAAAATCAGAAAATGTTCATTCCAGCGCATTCAATTTGTTTGTCAGTTTGTAATTTAAAAGTAAAACAATTAAAACAAATTCTTTACTTTAAAAAAAAAAAAAAAAAAAAAACTCCAAGAAGACGTCATTTCCGGCAGCAGATTCCATGACTTGGCTCCATTGCGCATGCAAGGGTACATCCAACATTTTTATGCTGAAAAGAGGCAGACCCTTGGGGAGAACTTGTTGAGTTCTCTAAGACCAGCCAGTGCGCATGCACGCATTTGTATTACGTGGAAAAGAGGCAGACCCTTGTGAAGAACTTGTCAAGTTCTCCAAGACTAGCTAGTGCGCAGTGTCAGAAAACTGACAAATAATAGGTAAACGTGATGTGAGAGAGACGTTGTTATAACCTCTTGACTACTGTGTACTTTGAGCTTGGAGAAATACTGGCAATTAAGAATAAAAACTGGCACTTGTTGTTTTGCTTTAACATTATTTTATAATTAGAAAACACAAAAAACAGATTGCTGTACTAAGGAAAATTCAGTAACACGGGGGAGGAAGATCATGTCTTGGTGAGGAGTCCTATGAGCTCCTGTGTTTTAGCTAGCCTTAGGCTACCTTATTGTAATATATTTACCTCCTAATAGATAGAGTGGTTTGCCTTTCAACATTTATATTACTGATCAACTCAGCAATACTCACGAGTAGGATATCATTGCTATGATGTGTACTAACTGTTGCTACTAGTTAACTGTGTTGATTGCAGACTAAGATCTAATTAGCCCTATGACCTGCCATTGCAGACACACTGCCAAGATACTTTAACAGGCTTCTTTCGAGCCAATCTACCAGCACTCTATATTGTGTGTCTAGTGATTTCACACAACCACATTGTACCAGCAATTTGCAGTACTTTTTAGGGCAATTAAAGGGACAGTCTAGTCCAAAATAAACTTTCATGATTCAGATAAAGCATGTAATTATAACAACTTTCCAATTTACTTTTATCAACAATTTTGCTTTGTTCTCTTGGTATTCTTATTGAAAGCTAAACCTAGAAGGCTCATATGCAAATTTCTTAGACCTTGAAGGCCGCCTCTAAGCTGAATGCATTTTGACAGTTTTTCACCACTAGAGGGTGTTAGTTCATGTGAGTCATAAAGATAACACTGTGCTCATGCACATGGAGTTACCTAGGAGTAAGCACTGATTGGCCAAAATGCAAGTCTGTCAAAAGAACTGAAATAAGGGGGCAGTCTGTAGATATACAAGATAATCACAGAGGTAAAAAGTGTATTAATATAACTGTGTTTTGGTTATGCAAAACTAGGGAATGGGTAATAATTGGATTATCTATCTTTTAAAACAATAAAACTTCTGGTGTAGGGGGGGCGGAGCCTATAGCTGTTGCGGCAGGACGTGTTTATGAAGAGCTCCTGCACTTGAACTATATATTAGGAGTTGTTTTAGTGCTTTTCCTCATTTTTTCTGTTGAGGAAACCAATTTAAACAACCCTTTACTATTAAAGATAAATTTAGGAGTTTCCAGCATAGCTCGGACCTGCCTATGCTCCTCAGCTAACTCCACTGCGACTAGCCTCGAGGTCGAGAGGCCTCTATTGTCTGACTGCCAGTGCTGTTGGGGTTCCCGCACTAATACCCCCCCCAGGTCCCTGGGTTACCAAACCAGTTTGCATATAACTGGATAGTTTATTGTTTTTTTTTCTTACTATATGTTCAAACGCTAAACTAAGCTGAGAGCTACAGTCACCGGGAGGAAAAAGAAAAAAAGTGCGCCACTACTGTGAAACTAAAATGGAGGCACTTAATAGATGGGAGACAAGAGTGCATCAGCTGCTCAGCGATCATTTCGCCACTTTAGAAGTACAGATCTCTCAAATCCTGCTTCTATACGGAGAGAAAACGTCATCGGCTAAATCTGAGAAAGGAGAGCTAGCTTCTCCGCAGGAAATAAGAAGTGAACCGATACTAATAGAGGATCTCACTGACAGGCATTCTGAGACAGTCTGGGGATACAAGGACAAGATGAAGCACCGAGCCCTAAAGAATCAGCTAATTGTAGGAGGGGAGGGCTGTGATGCGTTATTGTATCTCCCGACTACCACAGCCAACATGACAGAAACTTTTGCACCACTGTGCAAGGGGGGACAGCTGCTACTTACTTCAGAGGCGCAATGGAGGAGGTTACTACATGGTCAAGTTGCCGAACACAACCTGTCGTATACCGTTCAAGACAACCGCAGGAGTTTTTTGCCCCAGCATCCAAACAAGCCAGACTCTGGCCGAGGGATACACCAGCTGGCTGGAGGAGAGGAGAGTCGCATTGTGTTGTTGCATCACCCGATCTTCGCAAATATATGCCCCAAAATATATATGTTGCATCACCCGATCTTCGCAAATATATGCCCTAATAATATGCCCCGATCTGCAACAGTGGCTGGGATAATGACATGCACTACAAGAGAGCCATTACCTACTCCGGTGTCAAGCCTAAGGTTGGGAGTGGGCTGATTTTGGTACTGTACAGTATAAACTGATGGCAAGATCTATCTGTCACAGGATTTGAGAACATGTACTTACCTAACTCATCCACGACAGAGACAATTTATTGCTTGCCTCCCAGCCATTGTAATTAAACAGTAACTTTAGTTAATGTCTGCCATGAGACGGTTATGAGCCATATAAAAAAAAATAATAAAATAACAAAGGGGCCCCACATCTGTTATTATCTGTTGTAATATGTTCACTATAGTTCATTTATGTTTTGACTTGTATTTGCATGCCTAAGAATGTCTTATTTTACCCCCCAATTAAGGTGTATACCAGGCTAACAAGGTGAACTTGCTAATCATAAACGCTCATTACCAGCACCAGACAATCTAGGCTTGTTACACTAAATATCTGCTCTTACAGTTGTTACCCCTTATTTTATCTCATTTTGTATCACATCTAAACTCAGTCCCCAACCTAATGGAGATAAAATAACCCCCATATTAAGGTGTCTGTTCTATTTTTCCTGAAGGGCAATGGATTGGTAAACCACATTAGAGGTTCGCTTTCATAAGTGCCTAGTGTGAGTTAGCTGTACTATAATACTCCATATATGTAATATGCTGTCTGCGGCCGAGACAGCAGGATGAGTCTATTTTGTAAAACACAGTTAAACAATATAACCTTAGGCATTAAGTTTATTTACTGGAGTGGACTAGCTTAATATGCCTCTATGGTTGGTAGTGGCCCCTGCTACATATCTACTTGTAATGAGCTAAATGAGCCTTGCCATTTCTCAACTATACTGCAACTTTTATAATCTAGCTATGTTCAACCATACATTAACTTAACTCACAATTAATACTTTATATTAAGTGCTGATTTCTCCCCCTATGATTATTATTATATTCCTACCTCATACTGTACTGTTGCTGAACTTTTCATGTTGTTTTATTGGTATAGTAAGCTCTCAGTGTGATTATAGTTCAAACCACCCATGTTTAAGGGTCCATGAGTGACCGTATTATATATTAGAGCGCCTCATCTAAGTCATTTGATTTACATAGGTCCATGAGTGGCCTGTTGAAGCATTGGAGGTGCATTCATATTCATTTTTTTTTTATTTTTATATGTTTTAATAGCGTTCAGGAGGTCCATAAGTGGCCTCATATTATTACAATTCCCTTAATATCCAATGTATTTGTCCTAGGGGGTCCATAAGTGGCCTCATTAGTTTGAAGGGGTTTGAAAAATTATGAGGGTTGCCATGTGAAATTTTATATTCTGCATAACAGGTATTTTTTAGCCTTCTGTTCTAAGGTTTATTACTTTTTCCGATGTGTCCATTGTTATTAACATTTTCTCTGATAATCCATTGTTATATAGGACATATGACTGTATATACCTTACCATAAGAAACCTGTATATATATCTTCAACACTCAATAAAAATTATTTAAAAAAAAAAAAGAAAAAAAAAAAAAAACTTCTGGTGTAGACTGCCCCTTTAATAATCCTCTAGAATCTAACGTGGTTCTTTTTATTACCATACCACACAACCACTAGCTTCTCTGGGTATTACAAGGTAAAGCTAGTACACCTGTTGACATAAGGTTGTGTGTACATCAATCATATATAGGTCAGCCTCCTAGTAGTTACACATCATAGGCTACTCATTTATATTTAACCAGCTATATACCATCTGTACTGGTTATTTCTGAGCATGCTCCCAGCATTTTATTTCAATAATCATTGGTAACTTACCCCATTAACTAATACATTAACACTACCTATGGTACCTAAGTGTGTTTTTAATGTACACTATCCTATTTTATTTATGACTTAATAAAAGATAAGTTATATTTTGAACCCACTTTCCAGTATTTTGTTCAAGTTTTCTACTATAATTAGTTGTTTAACTGAAATATTTTTTCTCTAACCATTGAGTGCTATAAGTGTATTCTATATAAGAGTTGGTCTCTTCACCTCTCTTACGGCTAGCTTGCGGGGCTAACAAGCCTTTTTTTCCCACCGCTCCCTTAAGACAACGCTGGTATTACAGGTTTTTTTAAAAGGTGAGCGTAGAGCAGAATATAGCTCCACATCTCACCTCAATATCAGCGTTGCTTAAGTCAATGGGGCTGAGCTGGCTGAAAAAAAAACCTGCAAAAAAGCAGCGTTCAGCTCCTAACGCAGCCCCATTGTTTCCTATGGGGAAATGAATTTTATGTCTACACCTAACACCCTAACATGAACCCCGAGTGTAAACACCCCTAATCTTATACTTATTAACCCCTAATCTGCCGCCCCCGCTATCGCTGACACCTACATTATATTATTAACCCCTAATCTGCCGCTCCGGACACCGCCGCCACCTACATTATACTTATTAACCCCTAATCTACTGCCCTCTACATCGCCGCCACCTACATTATAGTTATTAACCCCTAATCTGCACCCCCAACGTCGCTGCACCTAGAGAGAGAGAGGAGGGGGTGAGAGAGAGGAGGGGGGAGAGAGAGAGAGGAGGGGGGAGAGAGAGAGGGGGGGAGAGAGGAGGGGGGAGAGAGAGAGAGAGAGAGAGAGAGGAGGGGGAGATAGGCAAGGGAGAGAGAGAGGAGGGGGGAGATAAAGAGGAAAGGGAGAGAGAGGGGGGGAGTGAGAGCTCCAAAGAGAGGGGGAGAGAGAGCACAAAAGAGATGGGGGAGAGAGAGGGGGGGGGGGGGGAGAGAGAGCTCAAAAGAGAGGGGGAGAGAGAGCGCAAAAGAGATGGGGGAGAGAGAGAGCTCAAAAGAGAGGGGGAGAGAGAGCGCAAAAGAGATGGGGGAGAGAGAGAGAGCAAAAGAGGGGGGAGAGAGAGAGTACGGCTGGATTGAAGATGGACCCGCTCCGTTTTGGATGGATGAAGATAGAAGATGCCGCTTGGATGAAGACTTCTGCCGCTTGGAGGACCTCTTCTGCCCGGATCGGATGAAGACTTCTGCCCCTCTGGAGGTCCACTTGTGCCCGGCTGGGTGAAGACGGCTCAAGGTAGGGTGATCTTCAAGGGGGTAGTGTTAGGTTTTTTTAAGGGGAGATTGGGTGGGTTTTAGAGTAGAGTTGGGTGTGTGGGTGGTGGGTTTTAATGTTGGGGGGGGTATTGTATTTTTTTACAGGTGAAAGAGCTGATTACTTTGGGGCAATGCCCCGCAAAAGGCCCTTTTAAGGGCTTTTTGTAATTTAATATAGGGTAGGGAATTTTATTATTTTGGGGGGATTTTTTATTTTATTAGGGGGATTAGATTATCTGTAATTAGCTTAAAATTCTTGTAATTCTTTTTTTTCTGTAATTCAGTGTTTTTTTTTCCGTAATTTAGTTTATTTAATTTAATTGTAATTAATTGTAGGTAGTTTAGGTAATTTATTTAATGATAGAGTAGTGTTAGGTGTAATTGTAACTTAGGTTAGGATTTATTTTACAGGCAATTTTGTACTTATTTTAGCTAGGTAGTTATTAAATAGTTAATAACTATTTAATAACTATTGTACCTAGTTAAAATAAATACAAAGTTGCCTGTAAAATAAATATAAATCCTAAGCTAGCTACAATGTAACTATTAGTTTATTTTATAGGTAAGTATTTAGTTTTAAATAGGAATAATTTATTTAATTATGTTACATTTATTTCGTTTAATTTAAATTATATTTAAGTTAGGGGGGGTTAGGGTTAGACTTAGGTTTAGGGGTTAATACCTTTAATATAGTAGTGGCGACGTTGGAGGTGGCAGATTAGGGGTTAATAAATAAATAGTTTATGGGTGTTAGTGTACTTTGTAGCACTTTAGTTAAGAGTTTTATGTTCCGGCGTTAGCCCATAAAACTCTTAACTACTGACTTTTAAATGCGGTAGGAGTCTTGACAGGAGAGGGTCTACCGCTCACTTCTTCCAAGACTCGTAATACCAGCATTAGGCAAATCCCATTAAAAAGATAGGATACGCAATTGACGTAAGGGGATTTGCGGTAGCCTCAAGTCGCGGAAAAAAAGTGAGCGGTACACCTGTACCTGCCAGATTCGTAATACCAGCGGGCATTAAAAAGCAACGTTGGGACCTCTCAACGCTGCTTTTTAAGGCTAACGCCAAACTTGTTATCTAGGCGTTAATGTTTTTGTACTAATGAATTTAATACACAGCACCGGCAACCCATAAGATATACTCTATGTTTACAGAGATTTACATACCGGGGACTTTAGGGTTTTACTTATACTTGCATGCTCTATCTGATTCAGGTAGAGCATGCAATTTTAAGGAACTTTCTAATGTACTCCTATTATCAATTTGTCTTTGTTCTCTTGCTATCTTTATTCGAAAAAGGCTTCTAAGCTTTTTTGTTTTAGGACTTTGGACAGCACTTTTTTATTGGTGGATGAATTTATCCACCAATCAGCAAGAACAACCCAGGTTGTTCACCAAAAATGGGCCGGCATCTAAACGTACATTCTTGCATTTCAAATAAAGATACCAAGAGAATGAAGAAAATTTGATAATAGGAGTAAATTAGAAAGTTGCTTAAAATGTCATGCTCTATCTGAATCACGAAAGAAAACATTTGGGTTCAATCCCTTTAAGTATTGCCATTGGACCCCATACTTTTTAGTGAAGTACTCCCCAAGGGTCTGCCTCTTTTCAGCTTTAAAATGTCGGGTGTACACTCGCATGCGCAAAAGTCGTGGAATTTGCTGCCGGAAGTGACGTCATCTGGGAGTTTTCGATTTCTTGGAGTTTTTGATAGAACACCGGCTCATTGTTTGATTCAGCACCCTGGATAGCGCTTGCTGATTGGTGGCTACATTTAGGCGCTGAACTAAAAATGGGCCGACTCCTATGCTTGCATTCTTGGTTTTCAAATAAAGATAGCAAGAGAAGTTAGAAACCTTGATAATAGTAATAAATTTGAAAGTTGCTTATCATTGCATGCTCTATCTGAATCATGAAAGAAAACATTTGGGTCCCTTTTAAATGTATATAGCAAGTGACTTTTATATTGTGCTGCCATATTTTCATATATAATAGAACCAGATTAACAGACCCACCTCCAGCCACTGCACGTTATATACCTATGTTGAACTTGTGCTCAAATTCTTAATGAAGGGAAGTGATTTAAATTACAGCCGAGATTTCAAACAGCCGAGTTTGTCTGCCTGTTTTACGAGCGTGACTAATTAGTTTTATGTCCTTAAAAGGGTCCCAAACAAAATTTAACGAGTTTTATGGCACCGAGTAAGAAGCAGATCCACGCCAGCAAGATATGTTCATGTTCTCATTTTATAGCTTTTCTCAGATGCAAACACCACAGTGCTGCAGACACTGAAAGGCCAACTGCAGAAGGAGAGAGACAAGTAGTTAATGGCTGACAAGCAGATTGTAGTTAAGAGCAACTGTGTAAGAAATAAACAGGCAAGTGATAATTCATAATCGAATGCGGCAGCCGATCAGACCCTTTATTCCCACTAAGTCTGCCCTCTTTCACACTACTTTACAATTTCAGACCCTGCTTGATCTTTGGCCTTGTTTTATATTCAGAATGGTCCAATTCATATCTCAACAGTGATTAAATATTTATAGCAATAAGATTAGAAATATTCTGTATGGAGCACAGGCATAATCGCTAGAACTCAATCACGTAACTCTGCAGAAGGGAGTTAGGTGTCATACATAAAGACTTCCACTTGATGGCAGCAAAACCTTATTGCCATAAATACCAATATAACATCTAACTAAACAAGGTCTACTTTTTTGCTAGACTCTGAGCTTCTGCATTGAATGCAAGCTGTATGCTTTGCATTTGTCCTTTGTGATATATGGTGATTCAGTGCTTTTGTGTTAGGTTTAGTTGATGACTGGCCTTTCATACAAGTGAAATTACAACTTTGTTGAGCTTTCAGTCTGCATGGGTTAGTGCTAACATACATTAAAGCAGTGAGTCAATTTATGCTGTGCACTTCAATTAGAAACAATGGTCTACTTTAAAATGGATGTTGCATCAATGTAATGAAGACTGCGCAGCTGCGCCCACAATGCTCTTTTTTAAAGGCACCCATGAAGTGCTGTCAAGGCACACCAGTGCACAAATCTCAGTGCTTGAAAACTTTTCATTTGAATTATATTATGTGGTTGCACTTCATGCTAAAAGTTGTCAGTTAGGGGCCGATTTATCAAATGTTGGGCGGACATGATTCGCTGTAGCGAATCATGTTAGCCTGACATCGCTGAATGGTGAAATACGTGTGCAATGCCGCCCCTGCACATTCGCGGCCGCTAGCAGGGGGTGTCAATCATCCCAATTGTATCTGATCAGGATGATTGCAGTCTGCCACATCAGAGGTGGTGGACGAGTTAAGGAGCAGCGATCTTAAGTACGCTGCTTCTTAACTCCTGTTTCCAGCAAGCCAGAAGGCTCACACGGAATCAGCAGCATCCGCTGCATAATAAATTGGCCCCTCCCCTTTTTAAAATTAGATCCGGAATGTAAGTGATATTTTAGATGGAGTTTAATTCATCAGTTGCAATGAACTTGCGCTATAACTTGCTTTTTAATATAGAGATAACATTCAAATACCATGCGCTCCGCCGTCTACTTCAAAAGTAAATTTTTCTGTGAGCTAACGGTTTGAATTGTTGTCCAATCAGCGCTATAGCTACAACAAAAGTGCCATATGGAGAGGGCGCTGATTGAACAACAATTCAAACCGTTAGCGTTCTGATGAAGGGGATGTAATCTTCCCCGAAACATCAAATACATTTTGACCTTCACTTTATGAAAAACCCTGAGAGTGCATTTCATTACTGTTCCAATCTAATTAATAAATCTAATCTATTTTATTTTATATTTGCACCCAGGTAGTTGGCATATGGTGGGTTAAATCTACTGATTGGATATATATATATATATATATATATATATATATATATATATATATATATATATATATATATATATATATATGTAGTGGAAGACAGAAAACTAAAAGGGGTAAACCTCTTAGTTAACCCAACAGCGCTCCTATAGGTTAAAGATACATGTATTGTAGTTATAAATACCCCTATATACGTAATCAACACCTACTATTTCATATGAGCTGCCAATCTCCAAAGAGTCGGAGGATTTTCCAATACCTCCCAAAGAAATAGGTTTACAAAAGGAATGTAGAGATGGCGCTATTAGAAATAGGTAAAACAATGAGAGGTAGTGAGTCTCAGTATATGACAATTAATCTAATGATATAATGACATAAACACTTCAGTGTTAAGGCAAAGTGTAGTGCTGCAACAAATATCAATTAAAACCTTAAAATGAATGAAATATAAGTTTAAACAGTAAAACCTAGTATAGAGACCTGTGTAAGGTCTATAAAGGTACAGTCACTTATAACTTTCACAGTGAAATGGTTGGTTTTCTTCTTAAAATCCAGGAAGATCCCCCTAAAGGTATGCACTTACTTCAAAAGCCCTCAATCAAATGAGGTAAGGATGATTCAGAAATGCTGATTACACTACCATCTTTATTATCATATATTTCTTTTTTTCTGAAACACCATAAATATTGGTCTTGAGAAATCATATTCTTAGAAATATATATCATCCGTAGTCTGATTAGTTATAGTCAGATTCTTTTAAAAATGACTGATTCTGACAATTATGAATATGGAGCATATTTTGACCCTATAAATAAAGCAAAAAAGCTCTCAATAGATGAGGAGAATTTCATTGTAAATGAGAATCTATCGATAACTAATCCTAAACATCTATTTGAAAAATTGGAAAAACTTACTAAAAAACAATTATTAAATTGGCATGATTGTACAAACTTAGAACGGTATGTGAAGTACAAGGTAATACCTAAAGGTCTTAAATTTGAAAAAGTGTCAATTATGGATCCAACAGAGGTCGAATTATTGACAGAATGGGACTCCAGTTTAGAAGAGATATCATTCAAATTAATTGACATCCTTATCAGATATAGACAAAAACAAATAGTAAATCTTTCAACACAAATCACAGATATCAGAAGTAGACTCAATAATTTTAAAGGAGATGTATACTATAAGGAATTAGATCTATCGAACAAAAAGAAAATAGATATCTTTGAATGCAAAGTAGAAACTAAAAAACGTATAAAATTCTTAAGAGACTATAATTTAAAAATACAAAATAATGAAGAAAATAGTAGACCGATGCAAGGTATTGATAATACAAATGAAGATGAAAATGAGGGAGCTATGGGGGGAACTAATAATCTAGAAGACCAGGCTTTTTTGGATGAATGTGAGGAGGAGACAGATAACCCCGGGGAAGGAGGGTCACATCAAGACTGGATAGACATATATTCAGCTGATTTTAGGGAATATGGGAGTGAGTGGAGTAAAATCCAAAAAAAGAACCAGCCTAACAAAGATAAAAATACCAATAGGAACCAGAATAAAAATGAAAATAGTAGATTCTCTTACAATACACAGAGAGAAAGGGAAGCTAAAACACTAAGGAAAATATTGAATAGGATTCCCAATAAACAGAGAAATCACTCCAAGCAGGGGGGCAATGAACTCAGAATGCAGGGACATATAAATGCCCAAAAACAAAAGAGGCAACAATATTTTGATAAAAACAGGAATAATGGCCAAAATAACCAGGCTTTTTTAGGGAGAACCAACAGGGAAAATCATCCACCAATACAACAAACACAATATCTATACCAACACCCTCACATGACCCCACAATGGAGGAGACAGAGTGTAAAAAGGGCACGAGAAAGAGACCAAGGGGCTGCAGAGCAGGGAGATTGGTACGAAATAAGAAACACAAAAAAGAACAGAGCAAACACCAATTGGGAGTACTAAGTAGTGTTAAAATTTTCAATTTGACTGATAAATCTTTCCCAGAAAATACTATGAATCTGTTCAGAAAGGGATTATCCTTTGCCCCTACTAAGGGACCTAATCCATTCTCATTATATATTGATCTTCAAAAATTTGTTAGGAAGCTGACATTAGATCGACATTATGAGAAAATAAACAAAGAAAACGTAGAATCTGAAAAAACCAACACAGTAACCACACTCTCTAATGAAGATCGAGAGACCCTTAACATTTTGGAAGAATTGGGGGGGGAAACCCTTCCAAATGGGACTATTGACAATAGGGTTATATATGAAGAATTCACCTCACTAAAAAAAACCTCGAGTTTTTATCCCCTAGCCTCAAAAGGTAATTATATCCCTGTTTTTGAGGATCTGGTCACCCAGGATTTTAATGATTTCTGCAAAAATTACAAAATAAAAAAAGATAATTTAAGTGTCAAAGAGAAGAAAGAACTAACAGCACTAGCAAAGGATGCTAATATTGTCATTAGGGAAGCTGATAAGGGGGGTGGAGTGGTCATCCAAAACAGGAATGACTACATAAAGGAAGCAAAGAGACTCCTAAATGATGAAAAAACATATAATAAACTCATGAAAGATCCTACTAGTGGGTTTATTAGACAATATATTGATCTACTTGACACAGCCAAGTTTGAAGGGGTTATAAACAATGACGAATTCTTATTTTTGGATAGGAGAGAGCCGAAAACGGCTCTCTTCTATCACCTCCCAAAAATCCACAAAGATACCAAGAACCCCCCCGGGAGACCCATTATATCTGGGATTGACTCCCTGACATCTCCCCTTTCAGAATTTGTGGACTATTTTCTCCAACCGATAGTACCAAAAATAAAATCATATTTAAAAGATACCCCAGACACTATCAATAAAATTACAAAAATCAAATGGGAGGACAACTATATCTGGGCCACAATAGATGTCACAGCCCTTTACACCAATATCCCACACAATCTGGGTATTGAAGCTGTGAGTCATTGGTTGAAGGATGGAACAAACCTCTCAGAGAAAAAACAACTATTTCTATTAGAGGCAATAGGTTTCATCCTAAAGAAAAATTATTTCTTATTCGAAGGTGAGTTCTATGTACAGGTTGGCGGAACAGCAATGGGCACAAAGTTCGCTCCCAGCTACGCCAACCTGTACATGGGTTTCTGGGAAGATAAACACATTTGGCAAAACAATCCTTTTTTAGAAAATATTATAACTTGGTTCAGATTTATAGATGATATTGTTCTCATCTGGAAAGGGGATGAGGACAATCTGAGCCAATTTTATACATACTTGAACAACAATGACATGAATCTGAAGTTTACTGAAAAACACAGTGACATTGAGATAGAGTTTCTAGATCTAGTGCTGTTCCATGAGGAAGGAGTAATAAAAACAAAACTCTATACTAAGGATACAGATAGCAATGGGTATATACATGCTTCCAGTGGCCATCATCCTACATGGATAAAAAATATCCCGGTAGGACAATTTGAAAGACTACGTAGGAACTGCACGAATATAGAGGATTACAAGAAGGAGTCTGATATCCTAACCCAGAAATTTATTGAGAAAGGCTACAAAAAAAGATGGGTAGACACTGCATTGGACAAAATTGAAATAAAATACAAAAATAGGGAGGGTCCAAATACCAATTTGTATGCAATAGAAAGCAAAGCTAGAGATCAGCAAACTAGTTTTATATCAACCTATAATGAGGGCTCTATGGGTATAAAACGTATACTTAACAAGCACTGGTATATCTTGAAAAAAGATCAACTCCTCCGAAACAAAATAGGACTAAAACCTAATTGCATCTTTAGGAAAAATAAAAATCTTAAGACCATAGTGGCCCCTAGCCAATTAAAAGAGGTTGCAACTAAAGGTACTTGGCTTAATAAAGGCACTTTGGGTTTCTACAAATGCAATAGGCTAAATTGTGCCTCCTGTGATCATATGTATCATGGAAATAGACCAACTAAAACAGTGAACTCAACCACTAATGACAAAATATGCACTATTAATAGTCTAACGAATTGCAAAACCACATTTGTTGTATACTTGATCCAATGCGGGTGTAATCTTCAATACATAGGGAGAACCACCAGGCCCTACAAGAAAAGGTTATATGAACATATAACAAATATTAAAGAAGGCCTAAAGTCCCATAACCTATCTCACCATTATAGAAAGGTCCATAATAAAAATCCCGAATGCCTGAGAGGTACTATCCTGGAACATGTAAAAGTGGGAAATAGAGGAGGTAATAGAGAAATTTTACTTAGGCAGAGAGAGACATTCTGGATCCATACATTGGGAACCAGAACCCCGACAGGTCTAAATGTGGATATAGACATTGCGGCCTTTTTGTGAGCATAGAAGAGAGATCTATACACACTCGCCCTTTGAACAACTAACAGTAAACCCCCCTCCCTTGACCCTCCTTTCTCCCTCTGTAATATTAATTTTAGATATATATATATATATTACACACATCTTTTATCTATTTGATATATTTTTAATAGGCCTCCTTATCTGCTTGGTTGTAGATAGGGATGAGTGCTGCTAAACTTATTCTCTATAACTAGAATGTGATTTTAATATATTTTTATTTTGAGTTAGCTATATAAATGTATTTATAAAATAACTTTTATAAATATTGATTGTATTAAATAGCTATGTGATCAATATAAACAGACATCATATAGTATCATATATATCTGTGTGGATTAATAGTTTTAATACACTCCCCGTTTGTATATATGCAGAAATCTACTTGTATACCCTTATAAAATGACAACCATGTAGATTGACTGCTTAGGGGGAGAAGAAGCTGTTTTCTCCTCTTGTTCATTTTGTTCACAATAGGTGATCACATTTTATGTACAGTATCCCCTACTATTTTACACTTTGTCCGGACTTTTTATAGGGTTTTGCTTATAATTGTATATAACTAATTGCTCCCTAGATAGTCCTAATATGCGCTATACATGTGTGAATAATGGGGCGGCTGACAGGGTGTTTTCAAAGTTTATTGAAATACCGTTTAACAACTTTCCCCCTTTGCTTACCATCATCTGATGGCCACGTTAATCAAATAACTAGTCAACTATATATAATATATATTATTTATACAATAGATCGCTTTCTCCTTTATCACAAATGACTTTTGACTCGCATACGATATACCGGAAGTGACGATTTGCGGGTCACAGATCCGGAGGACTCTATGCGTTCCAAAGGAAACCGGAAATGACGTATTTGGTCATACGAGCCGGTGTGAGTAATTGTATGGGAAACAATGAGGGAAAGCGTGTGTTACATCTAATTTGGTCCGCAAATACCGGAACTAAGGGGAACAATATCCGGGTAGGAAAAGGAAATAGTTTTAGGATGATTCAGAAAGCCTTAAGGATCTCACTATATAAGGTAGGATTGTATTGTATATGGTAACCTCTGATGAAGAAGGGAAGAAACTACTTTGAACCCTTGGAAACGCGTCAGGTTATATACAGGGCGAAGATTGCCCCTTATGCCAACTGGCCTTTTATTGTTTGTGAACTTTTATCTGGAACAGCTACCCTATATCACTAGGACTGCACCTTATAGCTGTTGTGTATTGGGACCACTGTTATTATATGTTTTAAATACCTCTATATGCAGAGGGTTTCAAATGTGAGTTTGTATTTGTCTGTTTTAATATATATGTAATATTAATAAACTGTATTACACTATATATTTCTCTCTGACTCTTTTGCATGATTTGGGGAGACCCATTGGAAGTTCACTTCTACCAGGACACCAAGACAGGCACAAGCTCCTACCCAGAAAGAAAGTTCCTTTTGCCAGAGACTGCATATCTAAGAGGCAATACTTCTGCACAGCATTTCTGAATCATCCTTACCTCATTTGATTGAGGGCTTTTGAAGTAAGTGCATACCTTTAGGGGGATCTTACTGGATTTTAAGAAGAAAACCAACCATTTCACTGTGAAAGTTATAAGTGACTGTACCTTTATAGACCCTACACAGGTCTCTATACTAGGTTTTATTGTTTAAACTTATATTTCATTCATTTTAAGGTTTTAATTGATATTTGTTGCAGCACTACACTTTGCCTTAACACTGAAGTGTTTATGTCATTATATCATTAGATTAATTGTCATATACTGAGACTCACTACCTCTCATTGTTTTACCTATTTCTAATAGCGCCATCTCTACATTCCTTTTGTAAACATATATATATATATATATATATATATAACATTGTCCTGTTTGTGAAGAACATTGGAATGTGAAATATTAATAGCTCCTGTCAGGTTAGGGAGTGAGCGGTAAGTTTTTATTTTTCAACGCTTTCCATTAAAGTCTATGGGGTGAATGCGTTCGAACAGTCGGGATATTCAAAGTTCGAAAGTTAGCACTCATCGGGTTTCGCTTTTTTACTTTCAACTTGTAATACACGTGGTAACCGTGTTCTTTTGGCGGGAGCGCTAAATAGCGAGCCACTTGTAATCTAGCCCAGAATTGGAACTATGTTTCCCACAAGCACAGAACGACTTACATGCTGACGGGGCTGAAATTGTTGCATATAGGCAACTTAATAAGTGCATTTTCATTGAGTGATGTCTTGTTTGTTTGGGTAAAATGAAATTCACTATTATATTACATTCATCTGTTTAAATTTTGCTGTCCAAACCTATACTATGGTCTTTATAGTTGCCCGTTTTGTTTTATAGCTCAGCTCATAAGAACAACTTAGTAAAGTGCTCATACCCACTCATTAAGAGCCATAGATAGGCCAGAATTGTATTATCTCTCTGGATGTAACTTATTCAGAGTAAATAAACTGGGATTAATCTGTATTCATAAAGAGTTTGTTAAATTTGTGCCAGTTTACAGGTCTAAGAAACTAATATGGATACCCCTAAGCTTGTAGTTATATCACTAGGAAAATTTGTGATTAAATCTATGGTAGTCCATGAAATTATTTTTTCTAGGGGCACTAAATTTGTAAATCTTGTTGTGCACACAAACTCTGCAATCCACACTTTGTCTAATTTCTAAACAAATAATGAAGAATATATATATTTATATATCTTAACTATTTCTTCTTCTCCTTGACTTGGCTAGACTTTTTCATCATAAACTACTAGGTGCCTGCTCAGAAGTTTTATTATTGCACTGTTTGCATCCATGTAACCATGGGGTTGATTTAAAGGGACTTTAAACTTCTAAGTACAACTATAGTATAGTTGCCAACATTTGAAAAACATTTCCAGGGACACTTTGCCGCAGAACCATGCCCATGTATGGTTTGCATAGCTCTGCCCACTCCAATCTCCCTAAAACAAGCACATACAATTTTAGTAGTATAATTTAGCCCTACTGATTGCTTAAAGGGGTAGGACAGTTTAAATGAAACTTTCATGAATCAAATGGAGCATGTCATTTTTAAATTCACTTTTACTTTGTTTTATTGAGTACATTTGTTAAAAAGGATATGTACATATCCTCAGCAGCAGTGCACTACTGGGAGCTAGCTGTTGATTGGATTGCTATACGCATTTGTCTTTTGTCACTGGCTCATCAGATGTGTTCAGCTAGCTCCCAGCAGTGAATTGCTGCTCTTTCACTTACTTTAATTATGTGTTTAATAACTTTGCAGGGGTTTACATATGGTTATATGCAAGTGATAGTCCAATAATTAAATTACTCTAACATATTAGAGCATTTTCTTTATGCACTGTAATAGCCCTTTAATGCAGTTTAAAGCATCAAGCTCCTCATCACCTCCTTTACTTTAAAGGACATAATTGACATAGAAAGAATAACTTTACAGCAAGTTCTAAAATAAGCAAACACAGGTTAAATTATTAACCCTTCAGCATCTGTATAGCAGGACACCACAAAGCCCCCTAGTTTATATAGATGTTACACAGCCTGAAATTAAATAGTGATATTACGTCATGTCTTTAACCTGCTTACTGCTGTCTTAGGGCTGCTGAGAACAATATATGCAGATATGTTGAGGATTTGTTTTTATCTTTTAATTTTGCTAAATCACTATTGAAAGTTTCACAAGCAGGTGCCATTTTATGAGCTAACTATTAATGTTTTCATCTTTGCTGCTGCAGTGATTGTGGGCAATAGGTTAATCTGGATATTTTGTATGTTGTGTGATTTCCAGTCCCAGCACATGAAAAGCCTGATGTGTTAAGCCTCTGCTAAGCAAACCCTCAGTATATACATGGTGGAAATTAAACATGTTTCAAATTGTGCAACACCATTAAGCTGCCTTGCTTCATTACACCATGTTTCCTACCCTCCTTGGTATTATATATCTCACATTGTAAATTTCCCCCACCTGACACCCGACCTCACACTGCTAAAGTTTAAAGGGACAGTCTAGTCAAAATTAAACTTTCATGATTCAGATAGGGCATATAATTTTAAACAACTTGCCAATTTACTTTTATCATCAAAATTGCTTTGTTCCCTTGGTGGTATTTTTGAAAAGCAAAACCTAGGCAGACTGTCCCTTTAATGTAACAGAAGACAACAGATAAAGAAAACTACAGACAAAAAAATACCGTAAGCAATGAGACTAATGACACATCGACCTCTGTGGTGGGAATACTGCACTGCAGACTTTACAAACTTAAAAGGCAGGGACAGGAAAACTTAAACTGTCCCGGGAAAAACAGGACAGTCGACAACTTTGCTACAGTAGCATGGTTACTACTCACCATGCTATTGTTTTTTCTCTTCTGTCTGCCGCTGTCTTCAAAATTGCTCTCTTATTTTAACCCCTTACAATTACCAGTTAGTGAAGCTCTGCATCTTCACACTGGGCGCTGCCATCTTAAAGATGATATTTCTTGTGTAACTTTTAAACTGTACAAAAAAACTGCAAAAATTCTGTTATGTGTGCTGAACTGCAGTGATATCTACTGCTGTCACACAGCCATAACATCACAGATGTGTGAGTACACTGCTTCTATTATGGAATGGAACAATACGCTGCTACAAAATGGCGGTACCCAGTATAAAATACAGAGCTTTAGCTGCTGGATTCTGTAATGAGTTACAATAAGACATTGGCCCCAATTTATCAAGGTCTGTCGGACCTGATCCGACTGCGCGGATCAGGTCCGACAGACCTCGCTGTATACGGAAGAGCTGCTGGTGCAACGCTGCCCCCTGCTGACTCGCGGCCAATGGGCCGCCAGCAGGGGGGTGTCAATCAACCCGATCGTAATCGATCGGGTTGATTTCCGGCGATGTCTGTCCGCCTGCAGGCTCGCCAGACACACAGGGCATCAAGCTTGCTTGATAAATATGCCCCAATGGCTTTAAAAAGAGCTGTAGTTACAGGAGTAAAAGCAATAGCACAGGGAGTAGTAACCACATTACTGTAGTTGTACCCAGCTGTTTAATGTCCCTTTAAATTATTTAGAAAAACACATTTATATTATGTTTTTCTACAGAAAATCACAATTACAGTCCATGGTGATATTTGTAGATAAATCAGTATATTTGAAGAATTATAGTAGACACCTATGTTTGTATCCCCTGTAAAGATGTGTAAAGAAAACTTGTTAAAATAAGGGGTAAATGTTTAAAGGGACAGTAAAGTAAAAAATTAAACATGAATTTTGTAATACTTTTCAAATTTACTTCTAGTATCCCTTTTGCTTAGTTCTCGGTATCATTTGCTAATGAGTAATCCTAGTTGAGCTCAGGAATGTGCACACATGTTTAACTATCTGGCAGCATGTTTATAGCAATGTTTTACATAGTTGCAAACACTACTGCCGTAGAATGCTAAAGAAAGCTCCAAAGCTCCTATCAATCTGATTAGGCTTATTCTTTAACAAAGGACACCAGGAGAATTAAGCACATTTAGATAAGAGAAGTCAATTTGAAAGTTGTTTAAAATTGCATGCTCTATCTAAATCAGGAACACTTAATTTTGATTTCTCGTTAAGAGAACTGAACCTTCAAGCTATTTGAGCCATACATATTTCAGCATATATTCTCTGTTATTGCTACAGCTTGGAGGTGGGTTGAAAAATGAAAAGTTTTTGGGACAAATGTCAAAAATTGACCTTATGGCTTATCAACTAACCTTCAAGTTTAATATATATTGTGCAAAAAGTAAAAAGGAGGATCAAACTTTATATATGACATTTATAAATGCCATGACGAATCCCAAAAATTCAATCAAGCACATATCTTTCCTTCAGTAGTTATGGTACTGAGAGTCAGAAGATGAAGGGAGACAGACAGAAAATCTAGTTCACAGATTCAATAAATATTTCAGTATTTTAGTCATGACAACTTATGTGAACTGATTATGTCCTTTTAAGCACAGCAGCAAAAAGTACACACTTCTGCCATCTGGCTACTGGATATTACATTCTAGTGATGCAAGATGATTGGTTACATTTATTTGATCATTATTACCGATATGGTGACACTGCTGGATGATCTGTACAATTTGTTCACATGCTCTGTAGTTTCTTTATTCCTTTCAGTCTTAAAGGGACAATAAACACCTTGTAATTAAAGGGATAGGAAAGTCAAATTTAAACATGCATAATTCAGATTGAGCATGTCATTTTAAAACACTTTTAAATTCAATTCTATTTTCAAATATGCTTCGTTCTCTTGGTATCCCTTGTTGAAAAATAATACGTACATATCCTACACTAGTGGGCGCTAGCTGCTGATTGGAGCCCGATTTGTCTCATGTGATTGGCTATGTAGATGTGTTCATATAGCTGCCAATAGTGCAATGATGATCCTTAAGAAAAGGATAACAAGAGAATGAAGAAAATGTGATCATAGAAGTAAATTGGAAAGTTGTTTAAAATTGTATGTCCTATCCAAATCATGAAAGAAAATGTTGGGGTTTCATGTCCCTTTAACAAGACATTTCAGCCAAGTCTAAACTAACTTGCTGTAATTGTTTTCAACAGTTGAACTCCCCCCATCACTTGCCTTATTTGGAGCAGTCAATGCTTGAGACAGCAGATAAGTCTATCCATGATCATTAAGCTAGTATAAAGTGAATTGCTATTCAGCTGTTATCTGCAAAAGCCCACTAGAGAAAGATATGTAACATGATTAGCCTTGAGAAGTTTGCAATGTGCTTTTTCAGTTCTCAGAATTAGAAAAAACACAAATTTCAGAGCTACATTACTTATAAGGGGTTAAATAAATAATAAAAGTATATTAGTTGTTTCATTACGCACAACATAAGATTTTTGTTTTAAAATCTGAAGGTGTTTGCTGTCTCTAATAGGAATTCAGCTTATCCTCACAGTAAACTCATGCAGCTGCTGAAAGATCTGTGCTATTTGTTTACATGTTATGCTGTCAGTTTGTGCTGACTCTGCCCTAATAGGCATTGACTGTCACCCTTTGTGACATACCTCCCTACATTTCCCAGAGGCTTTCCAGGACAGGGAGGTCACATGACGTGTGGTAGATATTGCAAACTATCATTTTGCTGGTGAGGACTGCAATAGGATGGGTGGAGCATTGGTGTGTAATTAGCAGGGCTGAAACCTGTCCTTGAAGACTTTAGGCCAAGTCAGGGTGTGTTCTGGAAAGAGTCTGGCAGTCCTTAAAATCCAGCACATTTGCTCTGGCAGGAGAAGCATTGTGCAGGAACATGGGCAGACTTCCTATCCTGTTACAATCCTGCAGGTTTGTCTGAGACAGTTTAGGTCTACTGTCAGTTGGAGCCCTGCAACCAATTAGATCCATCTGACAACCATTTAAATCTAGCAGAAAATGCTGCAAACTACATTGTATGAGTCCAGGCTGCCATGTACTTTATGTTAGGGAATCAACTCATTCAGCTTCTTCAGGGATGGCCAGACTTTAGTGAGATGGAATTTGCTTTTTTGTCAATTTATTAGCATGATCTACTTCTACCTGCACTAAATGTAATGAGATCTGCACTTGCATTCTATTTGTGCTTTTTTTTTTTTTTTAAAATATTTTTGCTCTAAATCACAATTTATGCAACATAATTATTTTATTTTATTTAGGTAGGAGACCATTGGCTGTGAGGAAAATGAGAAATCATATAAGAATCTTGTGATCTACTAGTCAGTACTTAGAAATCTACTGGTAGATCCTGACCTACTATATGAGCACACCACCATTTAAGAACTAAAATGAATAAATAACCCTAGTTATAAAAGAAAGGAATCTTCTCTTTCAAATGCAGGATCATACGTCCAGGTGCCTGTCAGGTGATGACAATATGTATATACAACAAAATCATTGGAGTGGGATAGCTCCTTTATCACCCCCTATATTACAAAGGGCCTGATTATAAAAAAATAAATGGCACACAGAGAAATCACATCAATATTTGGGTTCTTTTTTGAGCATTATATTGGGACCCTGCAGTACTGACATCTTAGATAATCTCACCAGAGCAGAAAGCTTTAGTTTATTGGGACCATAGAAAAGAGGACTCTTTATTTAAACAGCATCAGCCATCATTGCTCTTACAATTGGCCAGATGATGACTCACACATTGGTCCTATTTCATGGGGATTGTCAGTTCCTAAAAGTACTTAACACCCATTAACCATATGAATATAACACAATATGCCTCTAAAGTTTGGGCAACATATCACACAATATAATGGGATTCATGCCCTCATAGCTGTTATGTGATTGTCATAATAATAATGATCACCTGACAGCAACCTCCTCATTTTATTGCGTTGTTGAAAACAGGGCCCATAGATCCTTGTTTCTCCAAGCAAATTCCGATTATCCTAGCTTTAGTGTAGCTATAATCTAGATTTTATTAAACACAGAGACGAGTATTTTACATAAGCTTTCAATTTACTGCACTGAAAGCTTTTAAAATATTACATACAGTTAAATATAGTATACAAATAACAGGTGAAATATGACAGAAAACAAAAGAACCAATGAGGAGAGGTCCATGGAAACAGCAGGAGATTTCAACCAATCGGCATGCTCATAACGACCATAAACAGTCCAGAGAGCACCAATACCTCTTCTTTCTTGTTTGATGCAAAGAGGTAAAAGTGACATCAGTGAAGGTAAGAATAAACTACAACACCAAAACAACTGGAAGAAGAAAAGTCAATAAAAAAAACTCAGAGTAATTCTGAAAACTGAGTGTAGAAACTTGAGGTTGAGGCAGGTAAGAATTATTTTGGGAATCAAACTTTATTGCAAAAGATCTTTGAGAAGATGGTTCAGAAGATGAATTGATGAAGGAACCAGAGGCGTAACTAGAAACTCCAGGGCCCTGGGGCAAGAATTCACAAAGGGCCCCCCCGTTAAAGACATTCATAAGGACCTACAGTATGTGCACACACAAATATGGCTTCTGCGATTTTATCACAAGATATTCCGCTGGAGTGTACTAAATGGCACAGTATGTATGATTGATTTATTGATTTTATATATATATATATATATATATATATATATATATATATATATATATATATACTGTACATACACACATATACATACACATATGGCTGCTGAAGTTAGATTTTACACAATACCCTCATAAGCAGACCAGCAATCCCTATTATCTATTTACTCTTGAGTAGTGATGTCGCGAATAGTTCGCGGCGAACATAGCTTGTTCGCGTTCGCCGCAGCGGGCGAACATATGCGATGTTCGGTCCGCCCCCTATTCATCATCATTGAGTAAACTTTGACCCTGTACCTCACAGTCAGCAGACCCATTCCAGCCAATCAGCAGTAGACCCTCCCTCCCAGACCCTCCCACCTCCTGGACAGCATCCATTTTAGATTCATTCGGAAGCTGCATTCTTAGTGAGAGGAGGGACAGTGTAGCTGCTGCTGATTTAATAGGGAAATCGATAGCTAGGCTAGTGTATTCAGTGTCTACTACAGTCCTGAAGGACTCATCTGATCTCTGCTGTAAGGACAGCACCCCAAAAAGCCCTTTTTAGGGCTAGAACATCAGTCTGCTTTTTTTTTTTTTTCCTGTGTAATCTAATTGCAGTTGCCTGCCTGACAGCGTGTGTGTCAGGCTCACAGCGTATACTGTGCCCACTTGCCCAGTGCCACCACTCATATCTGGTGTAACAGTAGTGTACATTTAAAAAAAACAACACTTTTTTGACTGTGAAATAATAGCAGTCAGTGGAGGGGGGCGGGATCGTGGGCGGGGATGTCACGTGCTGTTTGTGAGGGTTCAGGGGGTCTGATGTGTCAGGTGGGAGGCTGATCTCTACACTAAAGCTAAAATTAATCCTGCAAGCTCCCTACAAACTACCTAATTAACCCATTCACTGCTAGCCATAATACACGTGTGATGCGCAGCAGCATTTAGCAGCCTTCTAATTACCAGAAAGCAACGCCAAAGTCATATATGTCTGCTATTTCTGAACAAAGGGGATCCCAGAGAAGCATTTACAACCATTTGTGCCATAATTGCACAAGCTGTTTGTAAATAATTTCAGTGAGAAACCTAAAATTGCAAAAAAAATTAAGTTTTTTTTAAATTTGATCGCATTTGGCTGTGAAATGGTGGCATTAAATATACCAAAATGGGCCTAGCTCAATACTTTGGGTTGTCTACTACACTACACTTAAGCTAAAATTAACTCTACAAGCTCCCTACATGCTCCCTAATTAACCCCTTCACTGCTGGGCATAAAACACGTGTGGTGCGCAGTGGCATTTAGCAGCCTTCTAATTACCAAAAAGCAATGCCAAAGCCATATAAGTCTGCTATTTCTGAACAAAGGGGATCCCAGAGAAGCATTTACAACCATTTATGCCATAATTGCATAAGTTGTTTGTAAATAATTTCTGCGAGAAACCTAAAGTTTGTGAAAAAGTGAACAATTTGTTTTTTATTTGATCGCATTTGGCGGTGAAATGGTGGCATGAAATATACCAAAATGGGCCTAGATCAATACTTTGGGATGTCTTCTAAAACAAAATATATACATGCCAAGGGATATTCAGGTATTCCTGACAGATATCAGGGTTCCAATGTAACTAGTGCTCATTTTGAAAAAAAGTGTTTTTGAAATAGCAAAGTGCTTGTTGTATTTATTTCCCTATAACTTGCAAAAAAGCAAAGAACATGTTAACATTGGGTATTTCTAAACTCAGGACAAAATTTAGAAACTATTTAGCATGGTTGTTTTTTGGTGGTTGTAGATGTGTAAACAGATTTTGGGGGTCAAAGTTAGAAAAAGTGTGTTTTTTTCCATTTTTTCCTCATATTTTATAATATTTTTAATAATAAATTATAAGATATGATGAAAATAATGGTATCTTTAGAAAGTCCATTTAGTGGTGAGAAAAACTGTATATAATATGTGTGGGTACAGTAAATGAGTAAGAGGAAAATTACAGCTAAACACAAACACCGCAGAAATGTAAAAATAGCCCTGGACCCAAACGGACAGAAAATGAAAAAGTGCTGTGGTCATTAAGGGGTTAATGTACACTACTGTTACACCAGATATGAGTTGCACTGGGGTGACACTGTGCCCTGGCAGGCACTGAAACACACACGTGTGAAGGAAACTGACTGCTATTATTTCACAGTCAAAAAAGTGTTGTTGTTTTTTTTAAATGTACACTACTGTTACACCAGATATGAGTGGTGGCACTGGGCAAGTGGGCACAGTATACGCTCTGGGCCTGACACACACGCTGGCAGGCAGGCAACTGCAATTAGATTACACAGAGAAAAAAAAAAGCAGACTGATGTTCTAGCCCTAAAAAGGGCTTTTTGGGGTGCTGTCCTTACAGCAGAGATCAGATGAGTCCTTCAGGACTGTAGTGGACACTGAATACACTAGCCTAGTTATCGATTTCCCTATTAAATCAGCAGCAGCTACACTGTCCCTCCTCTCACTAAGAATGCAGCTTCCGAATGAATATAAAATGGATGCTGTCCAGGAGGTGGGAGGGTCTGGGAGGGAGGGTCTGCTGCTGATTGGCTGGAATGTGTCTGCTGACTGTGATGTACAGGGTCAAAGTTTACTCAATGATGACGAATAGGGGGTGGACCGAACATCGCATATGTTCGCCGTTCGTGGCGAACGCGAACATGCTATGTTCGCCTGGAACTATTCGCCGGTGAACTATTTGTGACATCACTATAAATGTATATATATATATATATATATATATATATATATATAAATATATAAATATACATATAAATATACATATATACAGTATATTTATATATATATATATATATATATATATATATATATATATATATATATATATATATATATATATATATATATATATACATATATATATATATATAAATACATATATATATATATATATATATATATACACATACAGTAATACATATATATATATATCTATACTATAATTGCGTTTTTAATGTCCGTTGCTGTCGGCAGTTGTGCACGCATCCCCAATGGAATGTTGGCAGCGCGAGGCAGCCAACAGAATGTTGGCTGTGCATGCAGCCAAAAGAATTCTTTTTTTCACAAACATAGCAAGAAAGTGGATTCCCCAAATTGAGGGGTTTCCAAAAGTCTAGGCTTAATCAGCACAACCATTAGTAATAACAACTCAAGAAACATAAGTGTCAAAAAATAAAAAGAAAGATATTGAAAAATGGCCTTGGTCCTTAAGGGTTTAAAAAAAATCTAGAAATTTGACTGTGAAATAATAGCAGTCAGTTTCCTTCACACATGTGCGTTTCAGGGCCTGCCAGGGCACAGTGTCACACCAGTGCAACTCATATCTGGTGTAACAGTAGTGTACATTTAAAAAAAAAATTTTTTTGACTGTAATAGATTGAATAGCAGTTAGTTGTCTGCAAGTGTGTGTGTCAGGCCTACAGCGTCTACTCTGCCAACTTCTGCCAGTGCACAGTGCCACTCATATCTGTTGTCACAGTAGCCTGCACGCATAGTACCACTAATCGAAAAAAAAAAAAATTACTGGCAGAGGCAGGCCACCCTGCAGGGGCCGTCGTGGTCATGGTGCTGTGATTCCATTTGGCCCTAGAATAATGCCCAGTGTTCAGAGGCCACGTACCCTGAACTCGAAAAGTTCTGAGGACATAGTTGACTAGCTAACACAGGACACCCAATCTTCTACAGCTTCCGCTCGGAACCTTGACGCACCGTCCTCCTCCAGCTTAGCTTCGGGCACCTCTCAAGTTACCACTCGCCCGCCTGCCGCCACCACCAACACTAGCACCACAGCCGCTTCATTTGATCTGTCAGAGGAGTTATTTACACATCAGTTGGAAGAAATGAGTGATGCGCAACCATTATTGCCAGAGGATAACAGGGATATGTCTCAGTCAGGCAGCATTACACACATGGATGTACGGTGTGATGATGATGATGATGTTGTACCCGCTGCGGGAGTTTGGTCTGTCACTGTGAAGCGGGCGTAACCCTTACACTACCTGATCGATACAACATCATACCTGATGTTTTAAAGCACGTTATTCCAAACAATTTAGGAATGTTAGGTTATTTATGCCCTTTATGGATTAAAACCAGACTCTGCATCAACTATGTAATTTTCCATGGGAGTTTTGCCATGGATCCCCCTCCGGCATGCCACAGTCTAGGTGTTAGTCCCCTTGAAACAACTTTTCCATCACTATTGTGGCCAGAAAGAGTCCCTGTGGGTTTTAAAATTTGCCCTGCCTATTGAAGTCTATGGCGGTTCGCCCGTTCGCGAACATTTGCGGAAGTTTGCGTTCGCCGTTCGCAAACGGAAAATTTTATTTTTGCAACATCACTACTCTTGAGATATATAGGTATAGATGACATAGCTACAGAGATATATCAAGAGGGATTCCTGGTCATCTTAAGTTCTATAATACCAAAGCATCATCAAGTGGGTAATTCTTATAAATGTACACCAATCGTTTCTAAAAACTACAAATAAAACAAGACTCTGAATAAAAATAGATCTAGCCATAAGAAGAGACTAAATTCAGTGTCAGAAAGTTTGGAATGGCTTAGAAAAGGAAACCACACCAAGCTTGCAATGTTTTTTTTCATGACTCCTCTAATGAATTAGAATGTGAAACAATGATCACAAAAGTATTGTTCATCACATTTAGAAGTTTGACACACTCAGCAGAACTTAAAGGGACATGAAACAGCATTTCTCTTTTTTGATTCATATATAGCATACTATTTTAAACAGCTTTCCAATTTACTTCAGTTTTGCTTCATTCTCTAGTTATCTTTAATGAAGGAGCAGCACTACTGGGAGATAGATACATATATTGGTAAGCCAATAACAAGAGGCATATATGTGCAGCCACCAATCAGCTGCTAGCTTCCAGCTCCTTAGCCTACCTAGGTATGAGTTTCAACAAAGGATACAAAGAAAACAAAAAAAAAATGAGAAAGTTGGTTACAATTGTATGTTCTATATTACTGGTTTTTAAACCAGTGCTCAGGCCTCCCCAACAGGCCATGTTTTATGTTTTTCCTGTGCTCCAGTTCCGATATCCTCAAAATGTGTCCTTTTAGGGAGGTCTGAGGACAGTCTTGAAAACCTTTGTACTATCTGAATCACGGAGGTAACATTTTGTGTTTCATGTCCCTTTCAGAATAAAAGTTACTTGTGTTTATTCTTCAGTTCTCCTTTAGAATATTTTTTTTCTTTTTTCTATATTATATTTAATTACATCAAATTGCAGATTTATTTAGGTATCACAGGTATCCATGGTTGAAGAGTAAACCTAGGTAGGAACTTAGGATAGTGCATGTCTTTAGCAGTCTATGACAGCAATGTTTGCAGCTATGTATAACATTGCTAAAAACATTGTTGCAAACACAGCTGCCTAAAAAGGACATGTGAACGCTCCTGAGCTCAGCTAGGATTCCACTTTAACAATGGATAAACAAGAGAACTAAGCAAATCAGAAGTACATTGGGAAGTTGTTTAAAATGTCATGCTCTATCCAATGCTTTAAAGCTTACTTTGTACTTTTGCTGTTCCTTCAAACACATAAGGGAATTTGTGTAAAAATACATTGCTCTAAGAATAGTGAATTTTATTTTTACACTGAGATGTGCCTTTAAGAGCCATGTCTTTTATATGCATGTTAGTTTGTTTTACTTATTTATTTTTAAAAGCAGCCTCTAAATCTAAAGTATTTACACTTAAATCATTCCCAAACATGACCGTGCAATGAATCAGAAAAACTTTCAATATTTTTTTTTTAACTTCCATAACATCTTGATTAAATTGCCTGTTGGAATAGTTTAATTTAGCTAGTTAAATATATGTTTTGTGACCAACTGACCCCTGCACAAACATACTTGCATCTCAGAAGTTTTCATTATTTTTGCATTGAAGCTTTACTCTATTTATAAAACATAAGAGCACATAAATAAAATATTTTAAAACTACTGCTGCTTTCTATATGCAGGACATTTGAAAACTGAATTTTTATTCATACAGAAAAGTCTAATTGTCCAGGCATAACAACTAAGAAATGATCTAGCACTGCATATACCCAATGCATAGAATCGTTTCTATTGTTGTATATGAGTGTCAGGAAAAATGTTTGCATTAGGTAATATATACAAACAGCAGAAATCCTGCTCAAAAGTTCCTTTTACCCAGTGTACCCACCTTCCTAACTGGAGGTACAGCAGACAAAGGTGAGAGGAGATGATTCAGCTCAGTTATCTGTGTGTGCAGGTCAGTCTCATGTTCCCAGTGGCGTCACTAGGGTTGGTGTCACCCGGTGCGGTAAGTCATGGTGTCACCCCCCCCCCCCAGAAAGCAGACACACACAAAAACACAGGCAAACACACATACAAACACTCAGACACACTTAAAAACATACTCAGATGCACACACAAACACTTGGAAACACACTCAGACACACACACACAAAACACACACACAAAAACACTGAGACACACAAAAACTCAGACATACACATACAAAATATGTAAACTGCACTGCATTAATTATGAAGCTCATGCCTAGAGCTGCTCCCTGGCTCAGCAGAACATCAAATGAAAAATAAACAGAGCACCCTAAAATAAATCATTGAAGAAAAGGTTTAGGCGCGCAAACTATGAAAATTCTGCTCTCTGACTCTGTTCCAAGTCTGTCAGTGCACAGCCCTGGGCCGCATGTCAATGAGCAGTGAGCACAGATAGGCAGGCAGGTTTAGGCTAGCAGCGCAACTTTGCAAGCCCCACGGCACACCCACAACATTCATAGTGAAATTGGGCAGGGGAGGAGCAAAGTACAAACAAGCAAAAGCAGCCGGGAAAACTATTTGTTGAAATTGAAGCACTGGCTCAAGGAGCAAAAACATTGTGTGTCTACAACTTCCCCAGTCCCACTAATGTTCACAAATGCCAGCCCCTAATAAAATAATATATGCATTTCAACATTGTATTTCTTTGAATTTCAATAAAATTAAAAAAAAAATAAAAAAAAAAATTTTTTTTTTGGTGTCACCCCCTGGAGGATGTAACCCAGGTGCGGCCCGCACCCCCCGCACCCCCATAGTGACGCCCCTGCATGTTCCACAAGCAGAATGTGTGGAAGGTAGAGATCCGTTACCAATCAGTTATTAACTCTTTTCAGCAAGAATCATAACAGATGGATTTTGGCTGATTCACTACCAAAGGATGATGATGTCACATGCATCAATGGGCCCCAAGAACCTCAGAAAATTGTACACTTTACCATGAATACCTGGAGTAAACTCAGCTCTCAGCATGGACTGGCTCTACAGGAAATTTGACAAGTAGTAACACAAGCTCTGTCCAGTGACACTATTACAGCTGAATGTGCAAACTTTGCTAAAGATGCGCTCACCTCATAGCCAATGGAGCTGCTAATTCAGGCGGCAGGCCTCTTGAAGACAGCTGCGCAATCGCATCCTTCTTTCCCACTCAGCAGGAAATGTTTCAGAGCGTTGCCATGGTAACCCACGGTAACGCTCTGATTTAAAACTGTTAGGGCGCAACTGCAGCGGCTGCAAAAAAAATATGAAAAAAGAAATAAAAATAAAAGTTTAATTTTTTTTTTGTTGTGCTGGGGCCAGGCCCCCCCTGAGGGTTGGACCTCTCGGGCCCCGTCGCAGTTGCGACTTCTGCACCACCAATAGTTCCGCCCCTGGAAGGAACATCCAAATCAGTTGAAGGAGACGTTTTGAGAGGTAGATGCTGAAATAAGAATATATATATATATATATATATATATTAATACAAATTCACCATAAGATAAAACATTGGGAGGGAAGAGAAAAAGATTGCCAGAGTGGGAAAAAATTAGTCTCTGTGTGTTTAATAAAATCTAGATTATAGCAACACTAAAACTAGGATAATCAGAATTTTATTACAAGACCAGAGACTCATATATTGCTAGTTTAAAGCAAAATGGATCATGAAATCAAAGAAAAAGCAGCGTTATTAATTGGTTTAAAATAAAAAATTAAAACTGTTTGAAAGTGGAGTCCGAAGACCAATCTGTTGCATTTAAAATATATTGGAGGGAAGAAGATTTTAAAAAAGCTTTAGAGGATGAAGCTCCACGAATGGAGTGAGCCGAAAAGGATTCTTCCACACCAGAGAGGAGCATAATCCATTTTACCCACCTGGCAATAGAGGTAGAGGTGACAGGTTTAAAAGGAGAAACAAAAGAGATTAGAAGCTGAGGAGAAGAAGAATGACGAAATGGTTGAGTATGAGAAAGGTATTATTTCAAACAGAGGACACAACATAAATTAGGTTTATCAGGGAAAAAAAGAATAGAAAATTGATTTAGAAATACATTTAGTTCTTCTAGAAAGAGTAAAGGTGACACCAAAAGGAGAAAACATTTGAGAGTTAATATTGATAGCATGGACATCAGATACTCTTTGAAAGGAGAGCAGACATAAAAAAGTGGCAAGTTTAGCCGATAGTTGTTTAAGAGAAAGCATATCGTTAGAGGGCCATTTATTAATAAAGGAGAGGGCCAAATCAACATTGCAGAAGAAGAAATATTTAGAATTGGGAGGTTTCTGAATACATATTGCCTTAAGAAGTCTACAAACTTGGTGAAGTTTACCAACCGGAGTTTTGTTAATAAGGACATGGCCAGCTGAAATAGCAGAATGGGCTATATTGATGGATCTGTATGCGAGGCCTGAATCAAAGAGGAAAGAGAAATAATCTAAGATATGATTCAGAGGAGCTGAAAAGGGATTCAAGTCCCTTTGGACACACTAGCTAGACCATTTAGACCAAGCTGAGAGATAACATCGTTTGGTTTCAGGAGCCCAAGATTCTATAAATAATAAAGATCAAACTCGAGCTGAAAGTCCATCGAGAGAGCAGTATCCCCTGAAAGCATCCATGCCACCAGGATTAGGGAGTCTGATTCCAACAGAGGATGAGGATAAAAACAAAATCTATGAGGATTCCAGAAATTGTCTGAAGGATCCATGGGTCTGAGGTTATTAGAAGCCAATTTGGAAGGAAATGAGTTAGACGACTACCCATCTTTTTTAGGGAAAAATGAGAAAAGAGAGGAAGAAAAGGCGTTACCTGATGGGGCTCTAAAGCGGCCTCTTGATCTTGGACCTCTTGGCCAGAAGCATGGTCTTGTGGGGAAGAAAGGAGCAGCAAATTGTTGTTGTTGAAGATGCTGTTGTTGCTGCTGGAAATATTGGGGTCTAGAAATTAATGGTTGTCGGCTGGGAAAATGTCCCCTTCTTTTTTCATAACTATCAAAAAGGGGAGATGGATTTTGATATAGAGTCTTTTTAATAGTGGCTTTGGTTTTGGACAGAGATGAAAAAGTTTTAGTGTAACCGTTGAGTTTTTTTTTTTAAAACAAGCTTTATTGATGAAAAAAAGAATATGATTACATACAGTCAAGCCAGATTTGTATCAGAATCAACAATAATACTAATACAGAACGTTTTCCTGTACATAAGCAAAGAAAAAACTTAGAACATTTTTTCGCCAGCTTCAGGGTATATCATAAAACATAAAGTCCCAAGGGAAAATAAGAGAAAAGCCACCCTTCTGCTTAGTCCAAAGCTTGTAGTATTTCTTAGTAAACAGAATTAAATAATAAACCAATAATCAAAAACGAAAAAGGAAAAACATGTTATGTAACTCGTATAATTGTAAGAACACTTTGCAATATAAAGGTTGCAGTATGGGAGATAACCTGAGTCGTAGGTCGTCTTATATATCGGTCAAAACAAAGCTCACTTTTGGGCCCCGTCCATTGGTCCAAATTCCCCTCAAAATTAGACCCTTAATGAGAGACTATGATAGTGTTATTTGTTTATTAGGTGGTTGCCTCTACCCTGTGAACGTAAGACTCCCAAAATAAAGACATTGCACAATAAAAATCAAGTCTGTTAGTTTGTATGTAGTTGTATTTCTCCAAGGATAGGAGAAGCGAGACATTCTATGACCAGTCCTTTATAGTCGGGATAGACCTCTGTTTCCATAGCCTCGGGACTAATTGCTTTGCGCTACTAAGCATAATGTATAGTAATTTATATTTATATTTGCAATCGTTGAGTTTTTTTAAAATATTCTTCTCCGAAGAGAAAACCATGTGGATGTGTAGATGTCTCATTTTTTGCGAAATCCGTAAGTTTAGGATCCAATCTGTGAAGAATGGACCTTCTACGTTTATAGACCAAAGCATATTACCATTACCAAGTAAAACAAATGCTCTTTGAATATATTCAATTACAATTTGGGGGTCAATTGAGGAATTGTTGGCAACAGATTCTTCTGCTAATTCAAATTTTTTTGACATGGGGCCAGAAACGTCTAAAAATGTCTTCACATTTTAAGAAATCAGCCAATAGGATTTTTCCTACCTTAATTCCGATTGGCCACTTAGATAAAGACTTCTGCCCCTCTGGAGGACCTCTTCTGCCCGGATCAGATGAAGACTTCTGCCGCTCTGGAGGACCACTTGTGCCCGGCTGGGTGAAGACGTCTCACGGTAGGGTGATCTTCAAGGGGTTAGTGTTAGGTTTTATTAAGGGGGGATTGGGTGGGTTTTAGAGTAGGGTTGGGTGTGTGGGTGGTGGGTTTTAATGTTGGGGGGTATTGTATTTTTTTTTTACAGGTAAAAGAGCTTATTACTTTGGGGCAATGCCCCACAAAAAGCCCTTTTAAGGGCTATTTGTAATTTAGTATAGGGTAGGGATTTTTATTATTTTGGGGGGCTTTTTTATTTTATTATGGGGATTAGATTAGGTGTAATTTGTTTAAAATTCTTTTAATTATTTTTTATTTTCTGTAATTTAGTGTTTGTTTTTTTGTACTTTAGTTTATTTAATTGTATTTAATTGTAGATAGTTTTCGTAATTAATTTAATGATAGTGTAGTGTTAGATGTAATTGTAAATTAGGTTAGGATTTATTTTACAGGTATATTTGTATTTATTTTATCTAGGTAGTTATTATATAGTTAATAACTATTTAATAACTATTGTAGCTAGTTAAAATAAATACAAAGTTGCATGTAAAATAAAAATAAACCCTAAGCTAGATACAATGTAACTATTAGTTATATTGTAGCTAGCTTAGGGTTTATTTTATAGGTAAGTATTTAGTTTTAAATAGGAATAATTTATGTAATTGTAGTAATTTTATTTTGTTTTATTTAAATTGTATTACAAGGACAGAGACTTATATTTTGCATAAGCCTTTTCCTTTACTACTCAACAGCCATTCAAAGAACATAATACAGTTAAACATATAACATAGAAAAAATTGATATTAAAACAATGACCAATGAGAAGCCACATTGGAAGTTTATATTCAAAACAGACCAATCAGAACAGTTCCATATGTTATAAATAGTCCACACACAATCCCAACTGCCTCTTTTCTTTTGTTGCTCTCAAAGTTAAGTATTTTCTTTGTTTGCTCATTCGAAAATTATTGTGTATTAAAATTATTTATTTCAATTTAGTTTTTTCTGCTTTCCGTTTACTTTCATTATATAAATTTCGTTTTGTCTCTCTTTTTAGTTTCAACTCCGTTTTCCATTCTATTTATTTTCTTTTTATATAACTTTAATTTCTTTCAATTTCGTTTAATCGTCATTATTTCCTATTATTTGTTCATTTTTTCTTATTATTCCTCTTATTTATCCCCGTTTTCTGTTACTTACTGTTTACTTTCTCCTCCGGTCGGTCTTACTTCCCCTTTGCCGACATACTACTGAAGTCACGTGACCCTGCCCATCTTGTGACGATCTGCTTTAGTGACGCAGATCTTTCCCGCCCTCTGTTTACCTCAGCTGCCAGAGTAGCAACATTGTTACAATGTTGCTCTCTGAACAGCTTTTTGGCCACTCGCCCAGATCAAGTATTTTTGTTGTACGTGTTGTCTAGCAGACACCAATTGTTACGTTCTCTGTGAATTTAAATTAGGCTAGTTATTTATTAGTTATACAATTTATATTTGTTTTTTGTTCACTGCTATTAGTTATTACCATTTGCCAAGTTGGTAATTGTTTGCACAATCTCCTTATTTATATTTTAACCCTTTATATTAATATATATACTAAATTAATTGTTTATTTACTGGTTTATAAAAAATATATTTTTCTTTCTATACATTTCAATATGTCTCAAGAGGACTCTTTTGCTTTTAATGCAGAGTCTGTCAGAAATATGATTGATTCTTCCATAAAAGACTTAAGGAATCAATTTCAGACAGCAATTAATACTGTCAATAAAAATTCTGGAACCCCCAGAAAAAGCTACTCATAAGAGTAAGCATTTATCCAAAAAATTAAAAAGAAAGATTTATAATGATTTTGATGGAGCATCCAGTCTGTCTAAATCAGACGCTAGATTTAAAGATCGCAAATTAAAAATTGTTTCTTCAGATTCAGATTCAGATTCTGAAATAATTGCTCCCAAGAAACGTGCTGTCAAGAGAATGGTAGACTTAAACTCTACAACTGAGTCTTCGGACTCCAATATGGAAACTGATGTTAATTCAGACACAAATATAAATTCTTGGCAGTCTATTTACTCTCCAGAACTTTCTGAGAGTTCTTCTTCAGATTATTATCCAAAGGCCAAAAAACTTAAAAAAGTAAAAAAATCTATAAAGAAATCTAAAAAACTTGTTGATAATTCAGGCTTAGAATACTTGGACCCAGAAGATCTCCAACACCCTAGATCTTCTAATTGGAGACCGTCCAAAAGGGTTGCCAAATTTCTAGACTATTATTTGAGAAAATCTCTCTCTAATAAAGCCAGATCAAATTTGAAAGCCGAATGTCCTCGGCCAGATTTGCCTCACAAAACCGCTATCACCCCAGAGATTGATGCAAACATTATTAAATTTGTCAATGATAAAAATTTTAACCTTAAAAAAGGTCCAGACAGATACCTTAAAGGGACAGTCTAGGCCAAAATAAACTTTCATGATTCAGATAGAGCATGTAATTTTAAACAATTTTCCAATTTACTTTTATCTCCAATTTTGCTTTGTTCTCTTGGTATTCTTAGTTGAAAGCTTAACCTAGGAGGTTCATATGCTAATTTCTTAGACCTTGAAGCCCACCTCTTTCAGATTGCATTTTAACAGTTTTTCACCACTAGAGGGTGTTAGTTCACATATTTCATATAGATAACACTGTGCTAGTGCATGTGAAGTAATCTGGGAGCAGGCACTGATTGGCTAGACTGCAAGTCTGTCAAAAGAACTGAAAAAAGGGGCAGTTTGCAGAGGCTTAGATAAAATATAATCACAGAGGTTAAAAGTATATTATTATAACTGTGTTGGTTATGCAAAACTGGGAAATGGGTAATAAAGGGATTATCTATCTTTTAAAGCAATACAAATTCTGGTGTAGACTGTCCCTTTAAAGCATGTCAGGATAGATATTTGGATTCTCTAGGTCCAATTACAAACATTTTTGAGCTCACAGAGGAGGCAATTGTTAACAAAGTGATGCTAGACCCTTACACTGTAAGGCAGTGGATTCAATGATCCGTATATATTTATTCAGAAATGCAAATACAGCCATGTCTTCACAACGCAGAAGAATGGTCCCCTAAGACGCATTGACCCTAAGATCTCAGACTTTGCTCCCACAGAGATGGGTCCTCAGGCTGAAGGTCTCCTCTTTGGAGATCTGGGATTGAAGGAACTCAGTGCATATGTGAATATCTTCAATTCGCTAAACAAAGTGAAGACTTCTACAAAGAAGATTTTTTACCCTCAACACAATCGTGTTTTTGAATGGGCCGGGAAAGGAAGAGGTCGCTTTCCCGGTCATTCAAACTTTAATAACCGACCTCAATTTCAACAATTTCAACAATATCCTCCTCCCAACCCTTCTCTCTCAAGTTTCTTCCCCACATGTCAACGTCCCTGGAATCTCAGATTCTCAAGGTCAAGATCTCGCCCCAGACCTTTCTCAGGTTAAAACATCTTTTTTACATCTCACAAATTTTTCACCACACAGAGTTGGAGGCAGATTATCCCTTTTTATAGAAAATTGGAAACTAATTACTTCAGATGTTTGGGTAATAAAAGCTGTTTCAGGTCTTCTTCTAGATTTTATTTCCCCTCATTTTCAAGTTCAAATTCCAAACCCCATTGTTTTTGCAAAAACAGATGCAGATATACTAGATCTAGAAATCTCCAACCTCTTTCTAAAACAAGCCATAGAATTAGCCCCAGACACGTTAAACTCCTTTCTCAGCAACATGTTCTTTGTGAAAAAGAAAGAAGGTTCTCTTCGTCCAGTGATAAATCTGAGAAATCTGAATGCCTTTCTATCGTACAACCATTTCAAGATGGAAGGTATTCATCTTTTGAGAGATTGTCTGATGGACAAGGATTGGTTAGTAAGATTAGATCTAACAGATGCTTATTTAACAGTTCCTATACATTTTTCCCATCGGAAATTTCTCAGATTTCTTTGGAAAGATTCTATTTGGCAGTTTACTTGTCTCCCTTTCGGTTTATCCTCCGCTCCATGGGTTTTTACCAAGATTTTAAAACCTGTTGTAGCATGGTTGAGACTAAGAGGAATTCGTCTTATTATTTACTTGGACGACATTCTCATTTTGAATCAGGATCCTTCTCTCCTCTCTACTCATCTAGAGATGACTTTAGACATTTTAAAGAACTTAGATTTTCTAGTAAATTTCAAGAAATCTATTCTGATGCCATCCCAGAAGTTGGTTTTTCTAGGTTTCTTAATCAATACTACAGTTTCTACCCTAAGCTTACCCTCGGAGAAAATAAAGAAAATAAAATTAGAAATTTCACACCTTCTAAAGAAGAAATTCTTTCCTATCAGGACTCTCGCAAGAATCGTGGGTCTTCTGTCTTCTTCTATTCAGGCAATATTTCCAGCTCCCTTACATTACAGAGCTTTACAGAGATTAAAAATATTTTATTTAAGAAACGGTTTTTCTCACAGAATCTCTTTATCAGAAGAAGCCAGGACAGAATTGATCTGGTGGATTTCCAATATAGAAGCTTGGAACGGCAAAGCTATAGATATTATAATAGAATCGGATGCAAGCAATTCAGGTTGGGGAGCAAATAACTGGAGGCAAATGGTCCATTGCGGAACGCAAACTACACATCAATTGCCTCAAACTTATAGCAGAATCCTTTGCAATCAAGAGTTTTATCAAACAGAACTCTCCTATTTCAATTCTTTTAAGGATGGACAATATTTCTGCTGTTCGTTATCTGAATCATTTGTGTGGCACTTATTCCAAACAATTGTCAGATATCACAAAGAATTTTGTTCATCAATGCCTCCAGAACAATATTTCTATTCAGGCGGAATATATTCTGGGTCTTTCCAACGCTGCAGCAGATTGGGGTTCCCGCTATATTATAGACTCAAGCGATTGGAAATTACATCCAGATCTCTTTAAAAAATTACTTCGTATCAGAGGTCCTTTTTCCATAGACTTATTTGCTTCCCATCTCAATTATCAGATTCTCCCCTTTTACAGTTGGCTCCCGGATCCAGAAGCTCTAGCAATAGATGCATTTCTGCAATCTTGGCCACATCAAGGAGCTTATGCATTCCCACCTTTCTCGATGATCCCTCGAGTGTTGAATGTGGTCAGGAGGAGCAAGATTTCGCTACTCCTGATCTCCCCCTTCTGGCCAACCCAGTCCTGGTACCCATCCCTATTGGAGATTTCATACCAATTTCCAATTCTCCTTCCCATGGTTCCTTACCTTCTATCAGATCCAAACGGAGATTTTCACGACCTTGTTCTTTAAGGCTCTCTGCATCTTATTGCATGGACAGTTTCAGGGGATCTTGGGCCTCCGAAGGTCTTTCTTCATCAGCTAGATCTTTATTACAAGACTCTTGGGCTCCAGGAACTAAGAAATCTTACTTATCTTCCTGGACTAGATGGTCTAGCTGGTGCAGTCAAAGACATTTGGATCCCTTTTCAGCCACTTTAAACAAAATTTTGAATTTTCTTTCTTCCCTTTACGAGGAAGGTCTGGCTTATAGGTCTATTAATGTTTATAGATCTGCTATTTCGGCAGGTCATGAACTAATTAATAATTCTCCTATTGGCAAACATATTTCTGTTTCTAGATTTATGAAATCTATAAAGATTAAGAGACCTCCTTCGGTTAGGTATTCCTCATTTTGGGATGTTAATTTAATGTTTTCTCTTTTTCAATCTTGGCCTTCAAATGAATCTCTTTCTCTTAAACAACTCACTTGTAAACTTGCTTCTCTTCTTTGTCTTTTATCTTGCAGAAGAGTTTCCAATGTCAAAGCTATAGATTTTACTTCTAAAATGTTTTCACCTCAAGGTGTAATTTTTAATATTTCTAGAAGAACTAAGTCTATGTCTTCTTCTATATTCTATCCTTATTTTTCTGACCATCCTTCCATATGTGTTGTACTTTGTCTCAAAGAATATGAGAGGCGTACTTCCTCTTTTCAAACTTCTTCTTCTAATCAACTTTTGATTTCTTTTTCTCCTCCTCATCTTCCAGTTTCCTCTACTTCTATTAGTAGGTGGATTAAATGGGTCATGAATGAAGCGGGAATAGATAAATCTTTCACTTTTCATTTTATAAGAGGCGCAGCTGCTTCTAAAGCTTTTTGTAAATCAGCATCTCTTCAAGAAATTGTTAATGATGCAGATTGGTCTTCAGATTCCGTATTTAGACAATTTTATTTTAAACCAATAAATTCTTTACCTCAATGTTTATTAGATTAATATTTAATTTGTTAGCTTTAAACTTGCAAAATATAAGTCTTTGTCCTTGTAATAAAATTCTGATTATCCTAGCTTAGTGAAGGTATAATCTAGATTTTATTAAAGAGACAGAGACGATTATTTTCCCTCCCTAAACCCGTACCCTTTTGTGTTTTATTATTATTGACTGTTATTGTATTTTTCTGCTCCAGGCCCTTCCTCAGACGGATTTTGAATTTCAGAACTCTTCAAAAAAGGCTATGCAACTTCAGATTTCATCAGTTGATCTACCTTCTACCTCTACAAGATTCCTTCCTTCGAGTCAAGTTGATTCAAATGGACTATGTTTCCAGTTTTTTTATTATTTTTTCTGGTTCTTGTTCATCTTCTTCATTTTTGTTTTTGGATTCTTTTCCGAAAATTCAACACTTCCCTTTTCGAGCACCAAAGATCAAAGAGGCAGTTGGGATTGTGTGTGGACTATTTATAACATATGGCACTGTTCTGTTTGGTCTGTTTTGAATATAAACTTCCAATGTGGCTTCTCATTGGTCATTGTTTTAATATCAATTTTTTCTATGTTATATGTTTAACTGTATTATGTTCTTTGAATGGCTGTTGAGTAGTAAAGGAAAAGGCTTATGCAAAATAATCGTCTCTGTCTCTTTAATAAAATCTAGATTATACCTTCACTAAGCTAGGATAATCGGAATTATATTTAAGTTAGGGGGAGTAAGACTTAGGGTTAGACTTAGGTTTAGGGGTTAATAAATTTAATATAGTAGCGGCGACATTGGGGTCGGCAGATTAGGGGTTAATAAATGTAGGTAGGTGTTGGCAATGCTAGGGACGGCAGATTAGGGGTTAATAAAATTTAACTAGTGTTTGCAAGGCGGGAGTGCGGAGGTTTAGGGGTTAATATATTTATTAATGTGGTGGCGATGTCCGGTCGGCAGATTAGGGGTTAAAAACTTTATTTTAAGTGCTTGCAATGTGGGGGGGGGGCTCAGTTTAGGGGTTAATAGGTAGTTTATGGGTGTTAGTGTACTTTTTAGCACTTTAGTTAAGAGTTTTATGTTACGACGTTAGCCCATTAAACTCTTAACTACTGACTTTCAAATGCGGTAGGAGTCTTGACAGGAGACGGTCTACCGCTCACTTCTTCCAAGACTCGTAATACCGGCATTAGGCAAATCCTATTAAAAAGATAGGATACGCAATTGACGTAAGGGGATTTGCGGTAAGCTCAAGTCGCGGAAGAAAAGTGAGCAGTACACCTGTACCTGCCAGACTGTTAATACCAGCGGGCGTTAAAAAGCAGCGTTGGGACCTCTCAACGCTGCTTTTTAAGGCTAATGCAAGACTCGTAATCTAGCCACATGTTATTATGAGAGAAAACTAGGTACTTATCTTTTCATAGCAGCAAAAAGAAAGAGGAGGTATTGGTGCTCACTGGACTGTTTATGGTCGTTATGAGCATTCTGATTGGTTGATATCTCCTGCTGTTTCCATGGACCTCTCCTCATTGGTTCTTTTGTTTTCTGTGATATTTCACCTGTTATTTGTATACTATATTTACCTGTATGTAATACTTTTAAAAGCTGTCAGAGCAGTAAATTGAAAGCTTATACAAAATATGAGTATCTAGTCTTGTAATAAAATTTTAATTTTTCACTCTAAAACATATGTATAGTAATATACATTTTGGTGTACTGGAAAGTTGAACTGATTTTTTAAATGGAACCATAATTAGTTTTTTAAATATCCAGGAAATAGTGACATTCTTATAAGAGAGAAAGCAAACAAGAATCACTTTTTAAGATAAGTATGGTAGTTTTATGCTGATTTGGGGTAATTCTGCAAACTAATGTTAAATTCTAAAAGTATTTATTCCACTGAAAAAAAAAAAAAATTTGTGTGGGTAACTCACAAAAAATAGCTGAAATTGAAATATAAATGTAATGATTGTGAAAGCCATATTTGCATTTGTAAAAAGTAGATGTGGTGTATATTGAGGCAAATTATAAATATAGCATAATACAAGACAGAAAAAAACTAAATATGAATTATTGTAGGTATGAATACACCGTTAAAATGATCTATGTATATTCTTCTGGTATGTTTGTGTTATTTAACCCCTTAACGACCGACGACGTATGCCATACGTCCTCAAAAAAAAGCACTTAACGACCGAGGACGTATGGCATACGTCGTCGGTTTAACAGAGCACTGGAAGCGATCGAAATCGCTTCCAGCTGCTCTAACAGTATTGCAGGCTTGCCTTGAGGTCTAGGCATCCTGCAATACTGTTCCCGAGTGCCGGGACCGGATTGATCACTCCCCCACGAGTGATCACTTCCGGTTTCGCTCCACGTGGAGCCCGGCAGTGTTTCAGAGCATTGGAAGCGATCGGACACGCTTCCGATGCTCTGCTTGTGTGCTAAGTGCCTCGGTGGGTCGAGGCACTTAGTTGGTTATTAAATAATACATTAAAATAAAAAACAAACAAACGGATAAATAAAAAAAAAAAGCCCAAATAGCCCCCCCCCTCCCCCTTCACTAGGCATCCAAGATGGCGATGCCCAGTGCATCATGGGGCCTCTGGGGGTGTCCCTAGCCTGCATCATCATAGGGGCAAGCTAGGGTCACCCAATCTGAGCCTCCCACCCTAAAAAAATAATAATAATAAAATACCCCATTTGTCTGATCATGTCAATATTTGTAAATATTGACTATGATCAGTGTGGATCTCCCTCCCTCTCCTCACTTGCCATTTTGTTGGAGAGAGAGAGAGACCTGTATTTAGCAGAGAGAAAGATTTATTTCTTTTATTTGTTAAAAAATATAGAACCAAAGGCTCTTTTCAGAGCCATTAACCCATAGCTTACCAATGATCACTATATATCACTGGCAGTATCATAGGTGCACTTTTTTTTGCTGCATTTTGCTGTCTGTGCATTTTTTTAGGGGTTAATTTTGTTGTTGTAATTTTTTAAAAACCCAAAGGCTCTTTTCAGAAACATTTAGTTAATTTAATTTAATTTTCAGAGCCATTAACCCCTAGCTTGCCAGTTATCACTATATATCACTGGCAGTAGCATAGGTGCACTTTTTTTTTGCTGCATTTTGCTGTCTGTGCATTTTTTTAGGGGTTAATTTTGTTGTTGTAATTTTTTAAAAACCCAAAGGCTCTTTTCAGAAACATTTAGTTAATTTAATTTAATTTTCAGAGCCATTAACCCCTAGCTTGCCAGTGATCGCTATAAATCACTGGCAGTTGCATAGCTGTACTTTTTTGCTGTCTGTGCATTTTTTTAGGGGTTAATTTTGTTGTTGTAATTTTTTAAAAACCCAAAGGCTCTTTTCAGAAACATTTAGTTAATTTAATTTAATTTTCAGAGCCATTAACCCCTAGCTTGCCAGTGATTGCTATAAATCACTGGCAGTTGCATAGCTGTACTTTTTTGCTGTCTGTGCATTTTTTTAGGGGTTAATTTTGTTGTTGTAATTTTTTAAAAACCCAAAGGCTCTTTTCAGAAACATTTAGTTAATTTAATTTAATTTTCAGAGCCATTAACCCCTAGCTTGCCAGTGATCGCTATAAATCACTGGCAGTAGCATAGCTGTACTTTTTTGCTAGTTAATTTAGTTAATTAATTTAGTTAATTTAATTTTTTTTAGTAATTGTTTTCTGTGACAGATACAAAAATGTCACAGAAAAGATATAGTGCTGAGGAGGCGTATGCCATCCTTGCGTCAGAGTCAGATGCCTCTATTTCTGACTCAGACCCCAATTTTGACCCTACCATGTGCTCAGATACATCACTAGATGCAGTCTCAACTGATAGTGATGTATCTGTGGCTGCTAGCCCCCCTGCCAGCCCCCCTGCTACCCCCCTGCCAGCCCCCCTGCTAGCCCCCCTGCCAGAAGGAGGCGTGTTGCTGCCATTGCTGCTGAAGAGTGGGTAACGCCTCATCTCCAGAGGCCAGATATCCCACCCTTCACAGCAAATGCTGGCATAAATATAGATGTGGCAGGTTTTAGCCCCCAGCAGTTTATGGAAGTGTTTCTGGCCGATGATATATTGGGGAACATTGTCGCCCAAACTAATTTATATGACCATCAGTTCCGTGCTGCAAAGCCTGGAACATATTTGGTAAAGCAGCAATGGGCCCCCATCAATGTGCCAGAATTCAAAAAATTCTGGGCATTGACTATGCTGATGGGCATCATAAAGAAACCCTCCATTCGCTCCTACTGGAGTAGTAGCCCCATCTGCTCTACCCCCATTTTCTCCCAGACTATGTCGAGGAAGAGGTATGAAATGATTCTGCATTTCATGCACTTCAGCGACAACAGCCTGTGCCCCCCTAGGGAGCATCCCCAATTTGACAGGCTGTATAAAATCCGCCCCCTGATAACCCACTTTTCTGCCAGGTTTGCAGAGGCTTATACACCTGGAAGGAATATATGCGTTGATGAATCCCTAATGAAGTATAAGGGAAGGCTGGGATTCAAGCAGTATATTCCTTCCAAACGCTCCAGATATGGGGTAAAGGTGTATAAGCTCTGTGACAGTGAGACTGGGTATACTCAGGCCTTCCGGGTGTATGAGGGAAAGGATAGCCACCTTGACCCTCCAGGTTGCCCAGAACATATGGGAACCACTGGCAAGATTGTCTGGGACCTGATATTACCCCTAATGAACAAAGGGTATCACTTGTACTTAGACAATTTTTATACAAGTGTCCTTTTGTTCAAGCTACTGTATTGCTTTGATACAGTAGCTTGCGGTACAATTAAAAAGAACCGCGCAGGTTTCCCAGGACAACTTGTACGCACCCGGCTGCGAAGGGGGGAGACCTCAGCTCTGCGCCAAGAGGAGCTGTTGGCACTTAAGTACAGAGACAAGAAGGATGTATACCTTCTTACCACCATCCACACAGAGAGGACGGTGGCGGTTTCTGTACGTGGCAGAGCTGAGATCATAAGGAAGCCAGTGTGCATCAAGTCTTATAACCGGCATATGGGTGGGGTTGATCTGGCTGATCAGCTGCTGCAGCCCTACCTAATTATGCGGAAGACAAGGGCCTGGTACAAAAAGGTTGCAATTTACCTAATGCAGATTGCAACCCACAACGCTTTTTTGTTGTTCAAAAAAGCAAACCCCAGAGTTAAAAAAACTTTTTTACAGTTTCAGCTCCAGATTATTACTGGGATTTTGTACCATGATGCACCTGCTCCCCGGGCGGTGATGGGAGAGAGCAGAGTTGGGGCAACTCATTTTATTTTTAAAATCCCCCCTACTGCCGCAAAGCAGAAACCACAAAAAAAATGCAGAGTCTGTACCAAGAGGGGGAAGAGAAGGGACACCATATATCACTGTCCTGATTGCCCTGGACAGCCTGCACTCTGCATTGGGGACTGCTTCAAGCGGTACCATACAATGGTCAATTTTTAAAAAAATAAATACATTTGGTGTTATATATATATATATATTTTTTTTTTTTTGGTTATGTTTACTGTTAGATGGGTTTTTTTTTTTTTTTTACTTTTACTGTGCCAGATTTTTACATTTCACTACTCTATTTTTTTCTAAAATTGGGCCTGTTATTTTTTTTTAACCAAAACCCCTGTCAAACCTATGCATGGGGGACATAGGTGTTCTCAGGGTGCCTTGCAAAAAACAACCTGAAGTATGTTTTTGTAATAACTTACAACAGTCTCTCCTAAATCATAGTCAAAAAGCAATGTGTCTGTAAAAATGAAAATTGAAAAATTACCACCATACACTTTCTCCAATTTTTTGGGCTAAAACGGTTGCTTCAAAGGCATCAAAGCACACCATATACAATACCTTGGGGTGTCAACATTTAAAAAATATACACTTTCATGGCAATAAATAAAAGTGGGGTATGCGATAGGCCACAAACTAAAGATAGGCCTATCAGAAGAAATACTCTCATTGTTAATAACTAAAATCACAAGTCATAAATTTGTAACATAACCTTCCCAAAATCCTGGCAAACCTATGCATGGGGGGCATAGGTGTACTCAGGGTGCCTTGCAGAAAACAACCTGAAGTATTCTTTTGCAATAACTTACAACAGTCTCTCCTAAATCATAGTCAAAAAGCAATGTGTCTGTAAAAATGAAAATTGAAAAATAACCACCATACACTATCTCCAATTTTTTGGGCTAAAACGGTTGCTTCAAAGGCATCAAAGCACACCATATACAATACCTTGGGGTGTCAACTTTTCAAATATATGCACATTCATGGAAAACAAATAAATTGGGGTATGTTAAAAGACCCCCCAAAAAGACGATAGGCAAAGAAAATATGTTAAATGTGAAAAAAAATCACAAACGCATGTCAGACATTTGGCATTGCACTCCCCAAACAAGCCACCAAACCTATGCATAGGTGGTATCACTGAACTCAGGAGATGTTGGTGACCACATATTGGTGTCTTCTTTGGTAGTAACACATAACAGGAGCTGTGAATCCATGTCTAAAGTACAATGTATGTGAACAATAACACAAAAATATGAATGCCCAATAGTTTGACAAAGACTAGTGGTTAAATTAGTGCATGGAAAGTGTTAAAATACCTGCATTTGAAATACCCTAGGAAGTCTACTTTTCAAAAATATATGGTTTGATTGAGGTAAATTACATTGGCCGGCTTCAGAAATGTCTTAAATAGGACATGGGTGCATGGGATGTGAAAATTCAAAGTGGAAAAAATGGAATGGGCTTCCTAAAAATAAGGCCTTTTAGCCCCCAGAGAACCCAACACACCTATACATGGGTGGTATCACTGTACTCAGGAGAGGTTGTTGAACACATATTGAGGTGTTTTTTGGCAGTAACACATAACAGGAACTGAAAATCCATGCCTAAAGTACAATGTGTGTGAAAAATAACACAAAAAAATGACTACCCAAAAGTTTGACAAAGACTGGTGGTTGAATTAGTGCATGGAAAGTGTTAAAATATCAGCATTTGAAAAACTCTAGGGTGTCTACTTTTCAAAAATATATGGTTTGATGGGGGTAAATTCCATTGGCCAGCTTCAGAAATGTCCCAAATAGGACATGGGTGCATGATGACCAATGTGAAAATTCCAAGTTGAAAAACTGGAATGCGCTACCTAAAAATAAGGCCATTTAGCCCCCAGAGAACCAGACACACCTATACATAGGTGGTATCACTGTACTCAGAAGATGTTGTTGAACACATATTGAGGTGGTTTTTGGCAGTAACACATAACAGGAACTGAAAATCCATGCCTAAAGTACAATGTGTGTGAAAAATAACACAAAAAAATGACTACCCAAAAGTTTGACAAAGACTGGTGGTTGAATTAGTGCATGGAAAGTGTTAAAATATCAGCATTTGAAAAACCCTAGGGTGTCTACTTTTCAAAAATATATGGTTTGATGGGGGTAAATTCCATTGGCCAGCTTCAGAAATGTCCCAAATAGGACATGGGTGCATGATGACCGATGTGAAAATTCCAAGTTGAAAAACTGGAATGCGCTACCTAAAAATAAGGCCATTTAGCCCCCAGAGAACCTGACACACCTATACATAGGTGGTATCACTGTACTCAGGAGATGTTGTTGAACACATATTGAGGTGGTTTTTGGCAGTAACACATAACAGGAACTGAAAATCCATGCCTAAAGTACAATGTGTGTGAAAAATAACACAAAAAAATGACTACCCAAAAGTTTGACAAAGACTGGTGGTTGAATTAGTGCATGGGAAGTGTTAAAATATCAGCATTTAAAAAACCTTAGGGTGTCTACTTTTCAAAAATATATGGTTTGATGGGGGTAAATTCCATTGGCCAGCTTCAGAAATGTCCCAAATAGGAGATGGGTGCATGATGACCGATGTGAAAATTCCAAGTTGAAAAACTGGAATGCGCTACCTAAAAATAAGGCCATTTAGCCCCCAGAGAACCCGACACACCTATACATAGGTGGTATCACTGTACTCAGGAGATGTTGTTGAACACATATTGAGGTGGTTTTTGGCAGTAACACATAACAAGAACTGAAAATCCATGCCTAAATTACAATGTGTGTGAAAAATAACACAAAAAAATGACTACCCAAAAGTTTAACAAAGACTGGTGGTTGAATTAGTGCATGGAAAGTGTTAAAATATCAGCATTTGAAAAACCCTAGGGTGTCTACTTTTCAAAAATATATGGTTTGATGGGGGTTAATTCCATTGGCCAGCTTCAGAAATGTCCCAAATAGGACATGGGTGCATGATGACCGATGTGAAAATTCCAAGTTGAAAAACTGGAATGCGCTACCTAAAAATAAGGCCATTTAGCCCCCAGAGAACCCGACACACCTATACATAGGTGGTATCACTGTACTCAGGAGATGTTGTTGAACACATATTGAGGTGGTTTTTGGCAGTAACACATAACAGGAACTGAAAATCCATGCCTAAAGTACAATGTGTGTGAAAAATAACACAAAAAAATGACTACACAAAAGTTTGACAAAGACTAGTGGTTGAATTAGTGCATGGAAAGTGTTAAAATACCAGCATTTGAAATACCCTAGGGTGTCTACTTTTCAAAAATATATGGTTTGATGGGGGTAAATTCCATTGGCCAGCTTCAGAAATGTCCCAAATAGGATATGGGTGCATGATGACCGATGTGAAAATTCCAAGTTGAAAAACTGGAATGCGCTACCTAAAAATAAGGCCATTTAGCCCCCAGAGAACCCGACACACCTATACATAGGTGGTATCACTGTACTCAGGAGATATTTTTGAACACATATTGAGGTGGTTTTTGGCAGTAACACATAACAGGAACTGAAAATACATGCCTAAAGTACAATGTGTCTGAAAAATAACACAAAAAAATGACTACCCAAAAGTTTGACAAAGACTAGTGGTTGAATTAGTGCATGGAAAGTGTTAAAATACCAGCATTTGAAATACCCTAGGGTGTCTACTTTTCAAAAATATATGGTTTGATGGGGGTAAATTCCATTGGCCAGCTTCAGAAATGTCCCAAATAGGACATGGGTGCATGATGACCGATGTGAAAATTCCAAGTTGAAAAACTGGAATGCGCTACCTAAAAATAAGGCCATTTAGCCCCCAGAGAACCCGACACACCTATACATAGGTGGTATCACTGTACTCAGGAGATATTGTTGAACACATATTGAGGTGGTTTTTGGCAGTAACACATAACAGGAACTGAAAATCCATGCCTAAAGTACAATGTGTGTGAAAAATAACACAAAAAAATGACTACCCAAAAGTTTGACAAAGACTAGTGGTTGAATTAGTGCATGGAAAGTGTTAAAATACCAGCATTTGAAATACCCTAGGGTGTCTACTTTTCAAAAATATATGGTTTGATGGGGGTAAATTCCATTGGCCAGCTTCAGAAATGTCCCAAATAGGACATGGGTGCATGATGACCGATGTGAAAATTCCAAGTTGAAAAACTGGAATGCGCTCTCTAAAAATAAGGGCTTTTAGCCCACAGAGAACCCGACACACCTATACATGGGTGGTATCACTGTACCCAGGAGATGCTACTGAAGACATATTAGGGTGTTATTCGGCAGTAACCCTTACCATTTTATCAGTAAATGTATTCTTAAATTGCTATTTGTCAAAAAATCTAATTTGTTTTTTTCCCCCCCAAACTTTGGCATAGATTGGTGGTAAAATGGTTGCATGAAAAAAGTCAAAATACCCCAAGTTTAATACCTTAGGTTGTAGGTTTGAAGGGTTATTCAGGGATTCCTGACAGATATTGGTGTTACAATGTAACTATCGCCAATTTTGAAAAAACATGGTTTTGAAATAGCAAAGTGCTACTTGTACTTATTGCCCTATAACTTGCAAAAAAAGCAAAGAACATGTAAACATTGGGTATTTCTAAACTCAAGACAAAATTTAGAAACTGTTTAGCATTGGTATTTTATGGTGGTTGTAGATGTGTTAGAGATTTTGGGGCTCAAATTTAGAAAAAGTGTGTTTTTTTTCATTTTTTCCTAATATTTTATAATTTTTTTATAGTAAATTATAAGATATGATGAAAATAATGGTATCTTTAGAAATTCCATTTAATGGCGAGAAAAACGGTATATAATATGTGTGGGTACAGTAAATGAGTAAGAGGAAAATAACAGTTAAACACAAACATCGCAGAAATGCAAAAATAGCCTTGGTCCCAGATGGTCAACAAATTGAAAAGTGGCCTGGTCACTAAGGGGTTAATTTGTTGCAGTATCCTGACAGTTAGTGAAAGGTAGTAAATACAGTAAAATATAGGATTTTTTTTTTTTTAATTCTGGATTTATTATTTGAATAAACCCAATATTTAGTTGATAAAATGCTGTAGCTTGTGTATTTGCATTAAACATTTGAGTTTATACTGATATAATATAATTTATATAGATAGTGTAGCCTACCATAACAACTACAGAAAAAACCCCTGATAATAAGGAGTCTGGAGAAATGTAAAATCTCATGCCTTTAACTGCCTATGTTGCTTGGATTTTTCTTTTTCAAACAGCCCCATCTCTAAGGGGAAATAACTCACTGAGATTTGGCTTATCTGTCAACTCCTGTTCACCCTTTGTTTTCTGAGGCTATGATACAGAACTTACAAATCCTTCTTTCCATTTCCCTTTGCCTCCTTTTCTTTTATATACTACACAGGCTTACAAAGAGGTCAATTACAATCCTTTAGAAAAACGTATCAAATTATTATCAACTGAAAATCATTAAACTCTATGGGGATTTTCGTAGATAAATCATTTGATAAGGTTTTCTAAAGGATTGTAATCAACCATATAGTCTCATATTACAGGAAGTGCAGATAATCCTGCATGCTGGAAGCAATATCAATGCTTGTAATATTATGTAAACCTTAGCTAGAAGTATCTAGCCTCTTGGTAAGTTTTCAGAATATGTCAGGTAAATTAACTTTATAACATGTCCCTTATATTCAAGGAAATATGGTTAGCAAGTCTGTCAAAAGAAATAACTATGCAGTGGCAGTTGCCATTGGAGGCCGAACAGGCAGACCTATAACAAATGCTGAAGCCTCAGGTCTAGAATCTCATAGTGAGATGGTGTAGGTTGCATTAATCAGTGGTGGGTGTGGTTTGTTGAGGTGTTGGGGTGGATCTAGTAGAGAAGTTAGGTAGGCCAAAGACATGGTAAGTTGTCTCAGGGGTGAAGTAAGTGTGGTCAGCAGTGTGTAAGGGGGCAGAGTCTAGGTAATTTGTGAGTATGGCTGGGTGGTTTGGGGTGTCTCTGTGCCAGGTTTAGATGGTCTGTAGTTTTATGTTTGAAACTGAGGCATAAATAGTGTAGAGAGGATATCAGGAGGTACAAAATAAATCAGCTCCCAAATTATGACAATCAAAATAGAAAGGTTGAGATCATAGAGCTAGATGTGACTAGTGACCAGTGTATCTGAAGGGATTGGGAAGACTTAACCGTGGTTACCAGTAGACAATAACATTTAAATTAAAGCCATAGTACTTTCTGCAATTATCTTTGAAGCGCTTGAAAGATCAGAGGATGCCATTTGTATAAAGGCAACTCTAGTACTTATATTACTGAACTAGACAATCATTTTTAATGAGATCTATTCCTCTAATATGAATGAACGTGTCTTAGCTAGAATCTATACATTTTTATGATCATTAATATAGCTATCTTATTGTTAAACATGTTGTCTATTTTCTCAGACAGATTTGTGAATGCATTTGTTTTGTCCAGTGTAGCCTAAAACTATAAGGAATGGGGGGAGGGGGGAGTTACATTCGGTTTGTTATCCATCACAATGTATGTCAGCCAGACTATAAATAATATGTACTAAGTGTGTATCACCTCATACCAGCATCATCTCTATCTCTCCCCAAGGCCAATATGGAAAACTGGACCAAAATCACTTATGCAGTACAGATGAACCAATTTCACACTGATTGGTTTAATATTCTCAGGACAGAACAAATTTAATGGTTGCTCATTTCAGTCTTCAGCAGCAGAACATCTCACCTCCATAAAGTTTTCAATATACAATGGTGTCATTCATAAATACGTCTCTAACCACCCAGTATGTAACAATTTTAACACTACCTACATACGCTTACTGCTTTGCAGGCATTTCACTCAGGTATGCATTCGTAAACTGTTCCACATGTGTAATATACTCAGTCATATTTTATTTGTTACTCTGCACAAAGGGGTCTTTTGCTCTTACTGTTTATATTGCTCTTTACAGAGGTATTCATTGCTCTGTCCACACCATCTGTCTATTTCTGGGCATGTTTACATTTTTCGGCAACAAAGATGTATATACATTTATAACCACACAAAGGCACAGACAAAATCTGCTTTGCTTTTACATACATGACCTTGGAGATGGTATTACACAGCGAGTTCAAGCAAATGTTCTTTGTTAAAGGAACACTGCACTGTAATCCCCCCATCAAAGAGATATGAAACCTCATATCTTTCTTTCATAATTGAGAGCACAATTAAATATTTCATTTTACTTATATATATCAAATGTGTTTCGTTCTATTTATATCCTTTGTTGAGGGAACAACAGTGCTCTACTAGGAGCCAGCTGAACACATCAGGTAAGCCAATAACAACAGGCATATATGTGCAGCCACCAATCAGCAGCTAGCTCATTGCAATGATTTGCTGCTCCTACTTAGGTATGCTTTTTAACAAAGGATACCAGAAGAACAATGCAAGTTAGATAATAATAGTAAATTTGAATGTTTAAAATTGTATGCTCTATCTGAATCATGAAAGAAAATAAATTGGGTTGCACATCCTTTTATAGTGTTTCCAATCATATGAAATGCATTGAAAATTGTGGCTGTAGGTTTATTCTTGCAATTGAAGTAACTTTTTTGTTCTTTGAAACTATCACCCATAATGAAAATTTCAGTATTTAAAGGGGCATTGTACACTAGATTTTTCTTTGCATAAATGTTTCGTACATGATCCATTTATGTTGCTCATCTGGGAGTGTTTTTGTAAAAATGTATAGTTTTGCTTATTTTTAAATAATCGAGCTCCAAAGTATTAGATGTATACTGATGTCTACAGACTTCAGACTGTTTCTGTTTGTATAATGAGTATTTTTATATGCAGGGGAGGGGCGGGTTCTGCTATCTGGCCATTTCAGTGGGTGTCCTAGCCTAACTTTATTAACAGAGCTAAATTGGGAGCTTCTAAGAAAGTTTTTAAACGTTTTATACTGGATTTTTATATCAGTATCTGTGCATATTCTTCTTTATAGTATTGTCTATTACAAGCAGTTATTTGAAAATTGTCCCTTTAATTACTGACCATTTTGCAAGTAGAGTGAGATAAGATGATGGGGGTTTTGCTCTTCATGCAGGTTTGTCCATTTGAGAGGTAACAGAACATCAGGTACTACAGGCAGCTATTAGGCCAGCAGAAGTAACAGAGAGGTAACAGAGCAGCACTGCGGAATCTGTTGGCACTCTACAGATAACCGATAATAATAATAATAACATCAGGTACTACAGGCAGCTATAAGGATGCAGAAGTAACAGAGAGGTAACACAGCAGCAGGTACTACAGGCAGCTATAAGGAAGCAGAAGTAACAGAGAGGTAACAGAGCAGCAGGTACTACAGGCAGCTATAAGGAAGCAGAAGTAACAGAGAGGTAACAGAGCAGCAGGTACTACAGGCAGCTATAAGGAAGCAGAAGTAATAGAGAGGTAACAGAAAATCAGGTACTACAGGCAGCTATAAGGAAGCAGAAGTAACAGAGAGGTAACACAGCAGCAGGTACTACAGGCAGCTATTAGGCCAGCAGAAGTAACAGAGAGGTAACAGAGCAGCACTGCGGAATCTGTTGGCACTCTACAGATAACCGATAATAATAATAATAACATCAGGTACTACAGGCAGCTATAAGGATGCAGAAGTAACAGAGAGGTAACACAGCAGCAGGTACTACAGGCAGCTATAAGGAAGCAGAAGTAACAGAGAGGTAACAGAGCAGCAGGTACTACAGGCAGCTATAAGGAAGCAGAAGTAACAGAGAGGTAACAGAGCAGCAGGTACTACAGGCAGCTATAAGGAAGCAGAAGTAACAGAGAGGTAACAGAGCAGCAGGTACTACAGGCAGCTATAAGGAAGCAGAAGTAATAGAGAGGTAACAGAGCAGCAGGTACTACAGGCAGCTATAAGGAAGCAGAGGTAACAGAGAGGTAACAGAACATCAGGTACTACAGGCAGCTTTTAGGCCAGCAGAAGTAACAGAGAGGTAACACAGCAGCAGGTACTACAGGCAGCTATTAGGCCAGCAGAAATAACAGAAAGGTAACAGAGCAGCACTGCGGAATCTGTTGGCACTCTACAGATAACCGTTAATAATAATAATAACAGCAGGTACTACAGGCAGCTATAAGGATGCAGAAGTAACAGAGAGGTAACACAGCAGCAGGTACTACAGGCAGCTATAAGGAAGCAGAGGTAACAGAGAGGTAACAGAGCAGCAGGTACTACAGGCAGCTATAAGGAAGCAGAAGTAACAGAGAGGTAACAGAGCAGCAGGTACTACAGGCAGCTATAAGGAAGCAGAAGTAACAGAGAGGTAACAGAGCAGCAGGTACTACAGGCAGCTATAAGGAAGCAGAAGTAATAGAGAGGTAACAGAACATCAGGTACTACAGGCAGCTATAAGGAAGCAGAAGTAATAGAGAGGTAACAGAGCAGCAGGTACTACAGGCAGCTATAAGGAAGCAGAGGTAATAGAGAGGTAACAGAACATCAGGTACTACAGGCAGCTTTTAGGCCAGCAGAAGTAACAGAGAGGTAACAAAGCAGCACTGCGGAATCTGTTGGCACTTTACAGATAACCGATAATAATAATAATAACAGCAGGTACTACAGGCAGCTATGAGGAAGCAGAAGTAATAGAGAGTTAACAGAACATCAGGTAGTACAGACAGCTATAAGGAAGCAGAGGTAACAGAGAGGTAACAGAACATCAGGTACTACAGGCAGCTATTAGGCCAGCAGAAGTAACAGAGAGGTAACAGAGCAGCACTGCAGAATCTGTTGGCACTCTACATATAACCGATAATAATAATAAGGGCTGATGCTGAACTCTGGTCGTTACAGAACATCAGGTAGTACAGACAGCTATAAGGAAGCAGAGGTAACAGAGAGGTAACAGAACATCAGGTACTACAGGCAGCTATTAGGCCAGCAGAAATAACAGAGAGGTAACAGAGCAGCACTGCGGAATCTGTTGGCACTCTACAGATAACCGATAATAATAATAATAACAGCAGGTACTACAGGCAGCTATAAGGATGCAGAAGTAACAGAGAGGTAACACAGCAGCAGGTACTACAGGCAGCTATAAGGAAGCAGAAGTAACAGAGAGGTAACAGAGCAGCAGGTACTACAGGCAGCTATAAGGAAGCAGAAGTAACAGAGAGGTAACAGAGCAGCAGGTACTACAGGCAGCTATAAGGAAGCAGAAGTAATAGAGAGGTAACAGAACATCAGGTACTACAGGCAGCTATAAGGAAGCAGAAGTAATAGAGAGGTAACAGAGCAGCAGGTACTACAGGCAGCTATAAGGAAGCAGAGGTAATAGAGAGGTAACAGAACATCAGGTACTACAGGCAGCTTTTAGGCCAGCAGAAGTAACAGAGAGGTAACACAGCAGCAGGTACTACAAGCAGCTATTAGGCCAGCAGAAGTAACAGAGAGGTAACAGAGCAGCACTGCGGAATCTGTTGGCACTCTACAGATAACCGATAATAATAATAATAATAATAACAGCAGGTACTACAGGCAGCTATAAGGATGCAGAAGTAACAGAGAGGTAACACAGCAGCAGGTACTACAGGCAGCTATAAGGAAGCAGAAGTAACAGAGAGGTAACAGAGCAGCAGGTACTACAGGCAGCTATAAGGAAGCAGAGGTAACAAAACATCAGGTACTACAGGCAGCTTTTAGGCCAGCAGAAGTAACAGAGAGGTAACACAGCAGCAGGTACTACAGGCAGCTATTAGGCCAGCAGAAGTAACAGAGAGGTAACAGAGCAGCACTGCGGAATCTGTTGGCACTCTACAGATAACCGATAATAATAATAATAACAGCAGGTACTACAGGCAGCTATAAGGATGCAGAAGTAACAGAGAGGTAACACAGCAGCAGGTACTACAGGCAGCTATAAGGAAGCAGAAGTAACAGAGAGGTAACAGAGCAGCAGGTACTACAGGCAGCTATAAGGAAGCAGAAGTAACAGAGAGGTAACAGAGCAGCAGGTACTACAGGCAGCTATAAGGAAGCAGAAGTAATAGAGAGGTAACAGAACATCAGGTACTACAGGCAGCTATAAGGAAGCAGAAGTGATAGAGAGGTAACAGAACATCAGGTACTACAGGCAGCTATAAGGAAGCAGAAGTAATAGAGAGGTAACAGAGCAGCAGGTACTACAGGCAGCTATAAGGAAGCAGAGGTAACAGAACATCAGGTACTACAGGCAGCTTTTAGGCCAGCAGAAGTAACAGAGAGGTAACACAGCAGCAGGTACTACAGGCAGCTATTAGGCCAGCAGAAGTAACAGAGAGGTAACAGAGCAGCACTGCGGAATCTGTTGGCACTCTACAGATAACCGATAATAATAATAATAACAGCAGTTACTACAGGCAGCTATAAGGATGCAGAAGTAACAGAGAGGTAACACAGCAGCAGGTACTACAGGCAGCTATAAGGAAGCAGAAGTAACAGAGAGGTAACAGAGCAGCAGGTACTATAGGCAGCTATAAGGAAGCAGAGGTAATAGAGAGGTAACAGAACATCAGGTACTACAGGCAGCTATAAGGAAGCAGAGGTAATAGAGAGGTAACAGAGCAGCAGGTACTACAGGCAGCTATAAGGAAGCAGAGGTAATAGAGAGGTAACAGAACATCAGGTACTACAGGCAGCTTTTAGGCCAGCAGAAGTAACAGAGAGGTAACACAGCAGCAGGTACTACAAGCAGCTATTAGGCCAGCAGAAGTAACAGAGAGGTAACAGAGCAGCACTGCGGAATCTGTTGGCACTCTACAGATAACCGATAATAATAATAATAACAGCAGGTACTACAGGCAGCTATAAGGATGCAGAAGTAACAGAGAGGTAACACAGCAGCAGGTACTACAGGCAGCTATAAGGAAGCAGAAGTAATAGAGAGGTAACAGAACATCAGGTACTACAGGCAGCTATAAGGAAGCAGAAGTAACAGAGAGGTAACAGAGCAGCAGGTACTACAGGCAGCTATAAGGAAGCAGAAGTAATAGAGAGGTAACAGAACATCAGGTACTACATGCAGCTATAAGGAAGCAGAAGTAATAGAGAGGTAACAGAGCAGCAGGTACTACAGGCAGCTATAAGGAAGCAGAGGTAATAGAGAGGTAACAGAACATCAGGTACTACAGGCAGCTTTTAGGCCAGCAGAAGTAACAGAGAGGTAACACAGCAGCAGGTACTACAAGCAGCTATTAGGCCAGCAGAAGTAACAGAGAGGTAACAGAGCAGCACTGCGGAATCTGTTGGCACTCTACAGATAACCGATAATAATAATAATAACAGCAGGTACTACAGGCAGCTATAAGGATGCAGAAGTAACAGAGAGGTAACACAGCAGCAGGTACTACAGGCAGCTATAAGGAAGCAGAAGTAACAGAGAGGTAACAGAGCAGCAGGTACTACAGGCAGCTATAAGGAAGCAGAAGTAACAGAGAGGTAACAGAGCAGCAGGTACTACAGGCAGCTATAAGGAAGCAGAGGTAATAGAGAGGTAACAGAACATCAGGTACTACAGGCAGCTATAAGGAAGCAGACGTAATAGAGAGATAACAGAGCAGCAGGTACTACAGGCAGCTATAAGGAAGCAGAAGTAACAGAGAGGTAACAGAGCAGCAGGTACTACAGGCAGCTATAAGGAAGCAGAAGTAACAGAGAGGTAACAGAGCAGCAGGTACTACAGGCAGCTATAAGGAAGCAGAGGTAACAAAACATCAGGTACTACAGGCAGCTTTTAGGCCAGCAGAAGTAACAGAGAGGTAACACAGCAGCAGGTACTACAGGCAGCTATTAGGCCAGCAGAAGTAACAGAGAGGTAACAGAGCAGCACTGCGGAATCTGTTGGCACTCTACAGATAACCGATAATAATAATAATAACAGCAGGTACTACAGGCAGCTATAAGGATGCAGAAGTAACAGAGAGGTAACACAGCAGCAGGTACTACAGGCAGCTATAAGGAAGCAGAAGTAACAGAGAGGTAACAGAGCAGCAGGTACTACAGGCAGCTATAAGGAAGCAGAAGTAACAGAGAGGTAACAGAGCAGCAGGTACTACAGGCAGCTATAAGGAAGCAGAAGTAATAGAGAGGTAACAGAACATCAGGTACTACAGGCAGCTATAAGGAAGCAGAAGTGATAGAGAGGTAACAGAACATCAGGTACTACAGGCAGCTATAAGGAAGCAGAAGTGATAGAGAGGTAACAGAGCAGCAGGTACTACAGGCAGCTATAAGGAAGCAGAGGTAACAGAACATCAGGTACTACAGGCAGCTTTTAGGCCAGCAGAAGTAACAGAGAGGTAACACAGCAGCAGGTACTACAGGCAGCTATTAGGCCAGCAGAAGTAACAGAGAGGTAACAGAGCAGCACTGCGGAATCTGTTGGCACTCTACAGATAACCGATAATAATAATAATAACAGCAGTTACTACAGGCAGCTATAAGGATGCAGAAGTAACAGAGAGGTAACACAGCAGCAGGTACTACAGGCAGCTATAAGGAAGCAGAAGTAACAGAGAGGTAACAGAGCAGCAGGTTCTATAGGCAGCTATAAGGAAGCAGAGGTAATAGAGAGGTAACAGAACATCAGGTACTACAGGCAGCTTTTAGGCCAGCAGAAATAACAGAGAGGTAACACAGCAGCAGGTACTACAAGCAGCTATTAGGCCAGCAGAAGTAACAGAGAGGTAACAGAGCAGCACTGCAGAATCTGTTGGCACTCTACAGATAACCGATAATAATAATAATAACAGCAGGTACTACAGGCAGCTATAAGGATGCAGAAGTAACAGAGAGGTAACACAGCAGCAGGTACTACAGGCAGCTATAAGGAAGCAGAAGTAATAGAGAGGTAACAGAACATCAGGTACTACAGGCAGCTATAAGGAAGCAGAAGTAACAGAGAGGTAACAGAGCAGCAGGTACTACAGGCAGCTATAAGGAAGCAGAAGTAATAGAGAGGTAACAGAACATCAGGTACTACAGGCAGCTATAAGGAAGCAGAGGTAATAGAGAGGTAACAGAGCAGCAGGTACTACAGGCAGCTATAAGGAAGCAGAAGTAATAGAGAGGTAACAGAACATCAGTTACTACAGGCAGCTATAAGGAAGCAGAAGTAATAGAGAGGTAACAGAGCAGCAGGTTCTACAGGCAGCTATAAGGAAGCAGAGGTACCAGAGAGGTAACAGAGCAGTAGGTACTACAGGCAGCTATTAGGCCAGCAGAAGTAACAGAGAGGTAACAAAGCAGCACTGCGGAATCTGTTGGCACTTTACAGATAACCGATAATAATAATAATAACAGCAGGTACTACAGGCAGCTATAAGGAAGCAGAAGTAATAGAGAGGTAACAGAACAGTAGGTACTACAGGCAGCTATGAGGAAGCAGAAGTAATAGAGAGTTAACAGAACATCAGGTAGTACAGACAGCTATAAGGAAGCAGAGGTAACAGAGAGGTAACAGAACATCAGGTACTACAGGCAGCTATTAGGCCAGCAGAAGTAACAGAGAGGTAACAGAGCAGCACTGCAGAATCTGTTGGCACTCTACATATAACCGATAATAATAATAAGGGCTGATGCTGAACTCTGGTCGTTACAACCCCCCTTAAAGGAAACTTAACTACTTAACACTACTTGAACTATAAATGAAGACACAGACAACAGAGAGCTGGGTTTAAAGACCATATGAAATGGTCACATTTATTTAACCTAAATATATAACTTGACTTCAACGGAAGTCGTAACTGAACTTTTGACCCGTGGCGGCATTCGAGGCCTAATACTAATATATATATAACAACTCCATATGACCAGAGGTCGCGGCCAAGATATTCTGGAATTGGAAAATTCACCAAGGGGGGCCGCAAAACGTGGCTCCACCCCATTCATTCTAGGAGGAGCAGATGCCCTAAGGGATCTTCAGCCAGCAGACCCGCGGGGCCCCCAGGTCACGACCTGAGGACATCTCCCCCACCCATTAGCCCGACTGTCACCCCTACGGACTCTGCCCTCAGGTGTTTAAAGGCCACAACCTCCCACCTCTAGGAGATCAAATTTTTTGCCTTTTGCTTCAGCCTATAAGGCACTGGTGGAACAAAGCCCTGCAGCAATAACCACCAGGAAGCGGCTAAAGTTACCGCTAAGGGCTTACGTTGATTAGGCCAACTAACCCTATCCCTGCCTTAGCCCTGACAAGTAACCAGCAACCATAAGGGAGCCATTTTGCCTGAATGATGCCACTACTCATACTGATATAACCACAACTCGGGGGTTGGGCGGGTGGGAAACTTTCACCTTGAAAATCCCAGGCAGAAGAGGCAGGAATATTCCAGAATCTTCTTTATAACCTGGTAAGCTCGGACCTCCCCTAACTTTGCAACATTGTTACTACTTACACTACACTGGGATTTTCACTACCCTGTCATGCTCAAGCCCTTAACTCCATTACAGGAGACTTTGCTACCTTTCATTCCTCTAAGGGCTGATGCTGAACTCTGGTCGTTACAACCCCCCTCAAAGGAAAATTAACTACTTAACACTACTTGAACTAGAAATGAAGACACAGACAACAGAGAGCTGGGTTTAAAGACCATATTAACCTAAATAAATAACTTGACTTCAACGGAAGTCGTAACTGAACTTTTGACCCGTGGCGGCATTGGAGGCCTAATACTAATATATATATATATAACAACTCCATATGACCAGAGGTCGCGGCCAAGATATTCTGGAATTGGAAAATTCACCAAGGGGGGCCGCAAAACGTGGCTCCACCCCATTCCTTCTAGGAGGCGCAGATGCCCTAAGGGATCTTCAGCCAGCAGACCCGCGTGGCGGGGGCCCCCAGGTCACGACCTGAGGACATCACCCCCGCCCATTAGCCCGACTGTCACCCCTACGGACAGGTAACCAAGGACCTTTTGAGGTCCGCCATGAAGATTAGTAGGCCCTCGTCAGACAGATGGACACCGTCAGGGTGATACAGCTGCTTTTTATCCGCCAAAATCTGCTCATGGCGGACCACAAAACCTCCCGCAGCTACCACCGCTCTACCCAGCTCCCTGTTGACCTTTTTTCTCACCCTATACGCTGTTTTGGGGGTGGGAAAATATTGCCAGCACAACCTAGGGATGATGTTCGACCACGCCAACTTCACCCCCGGCAATGTCGCGCAAATCCACCGGACATCGGACCTCATGATATTTATGAGGTCCAAAGCCGGTGCGCAACCAAGGTCATTGCCCCCCATGTGCAAAATTATGATGTGAGGCTGCCCCCATCTGTGCCTGGCGTCTTGGAAGAGTGGAGGCAAACCATTCCATTGTAAGCCTCTGCGCCCCAACCATCTGACAGAAGCCTTTGACACTGCTATCCCCAGTTGCTGGCCGTCGGGATGGGAGTGTGCCCGCAGGGCTGCTCAATGAACGTAGGAGTGCCCCACGATCCAAACGTGGGTAGGGGCCCCCGCTAAACCTAAAATGGATAACAGTAATTTAGAATTACATCACTCTAATTCGGCCGGGCTAGGCTTAACTAGCGCTCTGCCCCCTCCCCATCAGCGTCTCCTAAGCCTCAGTAGGAGGTCGCACGTATCCCTTGAAGCAATTTTACCTCCATCTGCCTAATCTCTGGATACTCTGCGCCTCCCATCCCAACGCGGCCGCGCTTGTCGCTGCCCCTATGCGGAAAGAATGAGGAGTAATCCTACATTCCTCCAAGCCAGCCGCAATCACCGCTCTTTTCAATACCGCGGCGAACTGGTACCTTGACAGATTAGACCCGTCCGCATGCACCAGGAACTGCGGCTTGTCCTGCGGACGAAGCGCTATGTAGGCCTTGGTTGCCCGCACCGGGCAGGCTTCCAAACCTGAGGGGGCGAGGGTCACCCACGCCCCTTCTAGCCTGCCCCATCCTTTCATTATCTGCCGTTCCAAGAAATTTCTTGTAACTTTGGGGTACTCCAACAGATTGCAGAAAAAGGATACGGCAGCTATTTTCATGGAGATAGCCCCTTTGGATGTCCCTCGCCGCTGCGACCAGGCCAGCCAACTGAGAAACAATTCCCTAGGGACTTCTTGTAAACTAACGCTATGCGCAGCACAATAGTCTACCCACTCACCCCAATGCTGTGCGTGAGCTTTCCAAGTGCTCTGGGCCAACGAAGCCTGCACTAAGTGCTGGATGGAATCCCAATCCCCGCCACCTGCCAAATAGAAGGAGGACAGGGTAAGCCTTGTTCCTCAGCATTCGGCGCCAGCCTGCGGAACTGCTCCCACTGAAACCTCGATAGAGCATCCGCCAAGGTTTTATTCACCCCTGGGACATGTCGCGCCTCAAACTGAATGTTATGCTGCAAACACCGTAGCACCAGGTGACGTATATAGCGTACGACCACTGGTGACAACGCAGATAGCCTGTTAATAACGAAGACAACGCTAGCGTTATCCATCCAGAACACGATGAACCTGTCTTTCAGAACCCGTCCCCACAATTCGATTGCTACCACGATTGGAAAGAGTTCCAGCAGTGTCAGGTTCCTAGTCATACCCGCCTGCGCCCATGCCGCCGGCCATGTTCTGCACTCCACTGACCTTTGAGATATGCCCCGTAGCCGTATGCCCCGGCTGCATCAGTGAAGAGGTGAGCTGCCTGGCTTGATGCCCTTGGCGCCCTCCACAGCAAGATCCCGTTAAAGTCTGTGAGGAACCTTTCCCAAACTTGGAGGTCCTCCCTCATCTCATCAGACACCTTAATGACTCGGGCCCATAGAGGAGCAGCCAACTTGGCCTCCATCCTCCTATTAAATGCGCGGCCCATGGGTATCACCTTACATGCAAAGTTAAGGAGACCTAACAACGATTATAGCTCCTTTAAATGCATGGATGGTGCCGCCATCGCTTTTCGGACTGCCGTGAGCATGGCGCACACTTTGTCACTGGGGAGACGACATAGCCTTGCAGCAGTGTCGATCTCAATCCCCAAAAAGGTGAGCCTCGTGCAAGGCCCCTGCGTCTTATCTTCCGCCAACGGAACTCCGAATTCCGCCATTAATCTGCGCATTACTGCCATCAGCTGGGCACATTCCTGCGTGTCAGCCCTGCCAACCAACAGGAAGTCGTCAAGGTAGTGTGCAACCGGCCCCACGTTCGCTGCCATCGCAATTGCCCAGTGAAGGAAAGTACTGAATGCCTCAAAATACGCACACGACACTGAACAGCCCATGGGCAAGCATTTGTTGACGTAGTAATGCCCCTCGAACTTGCACCCCATCAACCTGAATGACGTGGGATGTATTGGCAGCAAGCAAAAGGCGGACTCGATGTCCAGTTTGGCCATCAGGGCGGCCGGTCCAGCCGCTCTGACGAGCTCCAGAGCTTGGTCGAACGACTGGTAAGACACCCAACTGATCGCCGAGTCAATAGCATCGTTCACGGAACCGTCTTTTGGGTAGGATAGGTGCTGGATGAGGCAAAATTTTCCAAGGTCCTTCTTGGGAACCACCCCCAATGGTGATATGACCAACCCCCGTATGGGTGTTGCCTCAAATGGCCCAGCAAACCTTCCAAGAGAGAGCTCCTTATCGAGCTTCTTCCGAACCTCCTGCGGCATCTCATATGCCGACTTCAGGTTCCTATGAGACGCCGAGCCCACCACTGTTCCCTGCGTTGGGATTCGGAAACCCTCCGATATCCCCCCTATCAGAAGGGCTGCGGCCTCCCTGTCAGGGTAGGCCGACAGCCAAAGCCTAATTGCGTCCAGCCTCAGGGGGGTTGGCGCCCTTTGGTCCAACACCCCCTTTTGCTCCACGGCTACTGCCCCCCTCGCGCCGTTTTGGGCAGTCACATCCTGGGTGTGGCCCGCCACAATACATGCATGCGTAGCGAAAGGAATAGGATGCTCCTTTCTCGCACTGCTTTTCATTGAAACGCCAGCATTCCCTGCCGCGGTGCTTCTCCAGGTTCTGGTTTCTTTGTGTCCCCAAGCGGCTTGTCATGCCGCCACTCTTCTCAGGAGTTAGCAAGGACCACAAATCCAGATCCTTCACCCCAAAGTTTAGGACCGGATTGCCCACCATCTTTCGGCGGAACTCTCTATCGTATGTCCGCCAAACTCCTTCGCAAAATCTATTGTAGATTTGCTCAATGATCTCCGCATATTTAATAACGTCCCCTGCCGCCTCCGGCCTCTGCTCTATGTAGCATGATGGGAACACGCGGAAGCAACACCTCCACTCATCAAATGTGTCCGGTCGTTGAAATTTTTTGGGGCCCGTCCCATCCTCGCTCCGCTCCTTGTCCCTCTGTGCCTCCAAAGACAGTTCAAATATGTTCACATATTTGTGATCTCAAATTTTTTGAACTGTCTTTGACTTAAGGTGAGCGTGAAGGCAGTGGATTTTACAGGGATAAGAGTCTCCCTGTTAAGTCACCTGTCTGGCACTAGCTATGCTACCTTGTTGTGTCACTGCGCCTGAAACCCCTGCGGGGATATTGGCTGAAGGTATGCCAGCGCCCTGTCCTGCTGCCGCCTGCGACTGCTCAAGTATGCCTACGCTCCTACCCTGAGCTTGTTCCGCTACTAGCAGCTTAAGCATCCTGAACATGCGCCTGTGGCCCTTACTGTTCAGACCCAGCTTCCTACCACTGTCTGAGTCAGAATCTGAGCTTGAGCCTGCGCTTAGTGTGTGCGATAACAAAGATAATTGGTTCTCACCGGTCCCAGAAGTCGCTGCCACCGCTCCTGAGGGTCCTTCTCCAGCTTGCCGATTCGCCACCTGTTCCAATGCACTGGCCATCCCTGCTGATGAAGAAGCTGTTCCAGAGCCCTGGAAAGGGGAGAGAAAGGAGAGGGGAGTACCCAGGCTGACCAATGCAGAAGCCCCACTATGCCCAGTGACAGGGGTAGACACCCTCTGAGTCCCGGCACCAACTGCACCACTAACATCCCCTAAATTGCTAGTAATCTCCCCCTGAGGTGCATTCACACTACTCACATCCCTGCTGTGCCCTGCAGGCGCCTCTCGTGTCACCACACCACTCACATTTACATTAGGTGCTCCTGTTGCTACTAGGCCCCTTTGATCCTCATGCAGATCTTGATAGCCTGTGCTAAATTGCCCCCTATGTGCCCCTGACAGGTTAATACCCCTTGCACTGACTGACCTATTCCCTCTGAAGCAGCCTCTATTTATTATTATTATTATTATTATTATACTTTATTTATTAAGCGCCAACATATTCTGCAGCGCTGTCCATGGATACAATTCATTTAAATAAAACAATACAAGACTTGTAAGATACAGGACAAAATTTACAAACACATACAGGAGGGATTGAGGGCCCTATTCCCGTGGGAACTTACAATCTAGAAGGGTAGGAGGTTGGGAAACAGGAGGTGAGGACTGCAAGATTGAGAAGGATGTTAATAAAGAGTTAGATGAGGGAAATATTAGGTAAGTGAAATTAATTTATTATTGAGTTGGGTGGTAGGCTTCTCTGAACAGAAAAGTCTTCAGGGAGCATTTAAAGGAAGAAAGATTAGGGCAAAGCCTGACAGCACGAGGGAGAGTGTTCCAGAGGTTAGGTGCTGCACGACAGAAGTCCTGCAGTCTAGCATGAGAGGAGGTGATAGTTGCGGATGCAAGGAGCAGGTCATTGTTGGATCTTAGTGGACGGGCTGGAGTATACTTGTGTATTAGAGAGGATAGGTAGAGGGGAGCGGCATTGGTGAGAGTTTTGTATGTAAGGGTGAGAATTTTTAATTTAATTCTGCTGTGAATGGGGAGCCAATGAAGGGACTCACAGAGAGGTGCAGCAGATACAGTTCGACGGGAAAGGTGGATCAGCCTGGCAGAGGCATTTAGGATGGATTGAAGGGGGGAGAGGCGGGAAAGAGGAAGGCCAGCGAGTAGGTTGTTGCAGTAGTCAAGTCGGGAGATAACAAGTGGATTAATTGCTTTGTTGTGTCAGCGCTCAGAAAAGGGCGAATTTTAGAAATATTGCGTAGATGATTGCGGCAGGATGTAGAAAGCAATTGGATATGGGGGATGAAGGATAAGTTTGAGTCAAGTGTGACTCCGAGGCAGCGGACTTGGGGCGATGGGGAAAAGGGTGATGCCGTCAACAGGGATAGAGAAGTCAGAAGTCGGCGTAGAGCTTGAGGGGGGGGGGGGTAAGAAGGAGCTCAGTCTTGGACATGTTAATCTTTAGGTGGTGAGAGGCCATCCAGGAAGAAATACCAGATAAGCAGTTCCTGACATGAGAGAGGACAGAGGCAGAGAGAGCAGGGGTGGAAAGGTAGATCTGGGTGTCATCAGCATAGAGGTGATATTTGAAACCATAACTATTGATAAGTTTACCTAGCGAAGAAGTATAGATGGAGAAGAGTAGAGGACCCAGAACAGATCCTTGAGGTACTCCAACAGACAGAGGCATAGGAGAGGAGGAGTCGCTGGCAAGTGACACAGAAAAAGACCTGTGAGAAAGATAGGAGTGAATCCAGGAAAGAGCAGTGTCACAGAGGCCAAAAGAGCTAAGGGTCTGTAGGAGGAGGGGGTGGTCAACTGTGTCGAAGGCAGCTGAGAGGTCAAGTAAGATGAGTATAGAGTAGTGGCCAATATTTTTAGCAGAGAGAAGATCGTTTGTGACCTTGGTAAGGGCAGTCTCAGTTGAGTGTTTTGGGCGGAATCCAGATTTCAGTGGGTCAAGCAAGGAGTTGGCGGACAGGAAGTGGGTTAGGCGATTGTAAACTAATTTTTCAAGGAGTTTTGATGTTAGTGGAAGCAGTGATATGGGGCGGTAGCTTTCAGGAGAATTAGGGTTGAGGGTGGGTTTTTGAGTATGGGAGTGACTTTTGCGTGTTTGAAAGAAGATGGGAATGAGCCGGTAGAGAGAGATAGGTTGAAGATGTGGGTAAGAGCAGGAGCGAGGGTGGAAGATAGGGAGGGAATTAGATGGGAAGGGATAGGGTCGAGTGGGCAGGTAGTGAGGCATGAGGAAGATAGTAAGGAAGAAACCTCATTCTCAGTGGTTGGATGGAAGTTACAGAGGGTGGCAGAGGGAGTAATTGGGCCTGTTGTTGGAGTATTGCAGGTTGGTGTTGGAATGTTGCTTCGGATAGTATGTGTTTTGTTTAAAAAGTAGTCAGCCAGGTCTTGAGCACTAAAGACAGGCGGGGGTGGTGGAGCAGGTGGGTAGAGGAGAGAATTAAAGGTGGAGAAGAGTCGTTTAGGGTTTGAGGAAAGAGTAGATATGAGAGAAGAGAAGTAAGTTTGTTTGGCTAAGTGAAGGGCGGAAGTGTATGAACGAAGAATAAACTTATAGTGTATGAAATTGGGTTCAGAGTGAGTTTTCCTCCAGACACGCTCAGCAGTACGGGAGCATTTTTGCAAATAGCGTGTGTTTGCTGAGCATGCCAGGGCTGTAACTGATGGTGTGGTGTTTTGCGCAGCTGGGGAGGGGCAAGTGTGTCTAATGCAGAGGAGAGAGTTTTGTTATAGTGGGCTGTAGCGAGATCAGGGCAGGTTATAGTGGAGGTGTGAGGGAGGAGATTTTGAATGATTTTTGAAAATTGGAGCGGATCCACAGCATGTGTATTTCTACAGGTGCGGGGGCGGGATGGAGAAGTGGGTTTAGCTGTTACATTAATATTATAGGTGACCAAGTGATGGTCTGAAATGGGAAAAGGGCGACAGGTGGTGTCAGATATAGAGCAGAGGTAGGAAAATACCAGGTCAATGGAGTGTCCATCACGGTGAGTCGTAATGGGCTGGATTGTGAGAGACCGAAGGAGGATGTGAGTGAAAGAAGTTTAGAGGCAGCAGGGGCAGATGGGTTGTCAATGGGAATGTTGAAGTCCCCAAGAATTAGGGTTGGTATATTTGAAGAGAGAAAGTGAGGAAGCCAGGCAGCAAAGTTGTCAAAGAATTGTGAGGTTGGTCCAGGAGGGCGATAGACGACTGCCACTTTTAGGGATAGGTGGGAGAACAGACGAATACAGTGGACTTCAAAGGAGGAGAAGGAAAGAGATGGGATTGGAGGTAGGTATTGATAAGTGCAGGAGGGGGAGAGCAGGATGCCAACACCGCCGCCACGTTTCTCACCTTGCCTAGGGGTATGGCTAAAGTGAAGACCACCGTGTGTGAGAGCAGCAATGGAAACAGTGTCAGAAGGAGATAGCCAGGTTTCTGTAATTGCTAAAATGGTGAAAGCATTTGATATAAACAGGTGATGAATTGCTGTAAGTTTGTTGCAGACAGAGCGAGAGTTCCATAGTGCGCAGGTGAAAGGAGTGTATGCGTGTGGGATGCATTGGATGGAAATGAGGTTATGTGTGTTGCTTTTATTAACGTTTCTATATGGAGTGCGAGATTGGGTAGTGGTGGGAATGAGGGTGGGCCCAGGGTTTGGAGAGATGTCACCTGATGCTAATAGCATCAAGATGGAAAGTAAGAGTAGGTGAGAATGAGATTTATAGCAGTGGGGACATTTCTGTGAGGTGGTGCAGTTTAGGGACATAGATTGTAAAATAGAGAGTAGTTCGTGAGAGCTAAGGTATGGAGAGGAAAGGAGAGAGGGGCCTATATAAACTTCATGTGGAGAAGGGTAAGGTATGAGCATTTGAGCCTGCTTGTGGAACAGACATGAGACTGTTAAAAGAAAAAGCATATCTGAAAACATAGCAGAAGGTTAAGAGCAAAAGTCTTTTTTTGGGAAAAAAAAAATATTTTGCTTGCCTCAAATCTTCTTCAAATCTTGTTCAATTCTTGTCTAATTCTCAGTGCTGTCACTTAAAGATGGTCACTTAGACAGATGGAAGCTTAGAGTGATGGAGTAATCTGCAAACGCTCAGGCCCCAGCTAATGCTCTCCCCTAACTGGTCCTAAATTTATAGGCCTACAGCAGACAGCTGAGTTTAATTGGCCTCTAGCCAAGTTCCGCCCCCTGCTCATCCATGCCACTCTTGCACCTCTTACGCTTTTTGCAGAGGGTTGCGCAGCGGAGCTGACCAGCCCAGGCACTCCCCACTCACCTCCGGTGAGCACCCGGCTTGGCCTCTTCCTTGTCCTCCCACGCACCGCAACCGATCCGGATGCTCCCGGCCTGTGCGCATCACTCCCGGAAGTGACGTCACACGCTACAGGCATCGGAAGCGCCGGACCGGAAGTGGGCGTTGCGCGCGGTAGGCCACAATCGGAGCCAGGCCCTAAGGTAGGAGAGGCAGACTGAACCACAAATGAAGCCCTCGCATGCGGCGCTAGGCCGCTCACGGAGCTAGGCCCGGCCGCCGCAGGGCCCCCCTGAGCCACCACTAGAACTCAGGACCCATGCGCAACCGGCCCTAGGGCCAGATTACCTTTAGCCTCACCCCCCAGCGACAAGGCCGCCACCGGGAGTACCACAGCAGTCAAGGCCTTAAACAGGCCCACGACAGCCGCTGCAGCCTCCGGTGTCATACCGGAGGCGGTCAGAGCCCCCACACCAGCCTCCAAGGCCTGTGACAGATTAGGGGCTGCTACTACCCCTGCTGTGCCCTCCGAGGCCGGAGCCATGCCAGCAGCTGCCCTAGAGGGCCCAGCAATAGCCGGGGAAGTAGGCAGTGGCGGGCCAGGGAGTATTTCAGTAGATGGGGTAACAGTAGGTATAGACATAGTGGGCCTAGGCCCCAGGACTGAATATACAGGCCTGCAATAACGGAGCATAAAGCTCTGTAACACAGCCCCATTAAAGTCTATGGGGAAAAAAATGTACGTTTACACCTAGCACCCTAACATAAACCCCAAGTCTAAACACCCCTAATCTGCTTCCCCCAACATCGCCACCACCAACATTACTGTTATTAACCCCTAATCTGCTTCCCCCAACATCGCCCCCACTTACATTACTGTTATTAACCCCTAATATGCTGCCCCCAACATTGCCGCCACCTACATTACTGTTATCAACCCCTAATCTGCTGCCCCCAATATTGCTGCAACCTACATTACTGTTATTAACCCCTAATCTGCCGCCCCCAATCTCGTTGCCACTATACTAAAGTTATTAACCCCTAAACCTAACCCTAAGTCTAACCCTAACGTAACCCTCAAAGTCCTCAACGAAGCCGGGAGAAGTCTTCATCCAAGCAGCAAGAAGTCGTCCTCAATCCTATTGGCTGATTGCATATTGGATGACGTCCCTTAAAGGGAACCTTCAGTGCTGAGACCGTATGAAGAGGATGCTCCGCGCTGGATGTCTTGAAGATGGAGCCACTCCGCAGCGGAAGGATGAAGATAGGAGATGCCGTCTGGATGAAGACCTGCCCGTCTGGAGGATGACTTCTTGCCGCTTGGATGTAGACTTCTTCTGGCTTCGTTAAGGACTTCTTGTCGCTTGGATGAAGACTTCTCCCGGCTGGATGAGGATGGATGTCCGGTCTTCAAAAACTGTAAGTGGATCTTCGGGGGTTAGTGTTAGGTTTTATTAAGGGTGTATTGGGTGGTTTTTATTTTTAGCTTAGGGTTTGGGCAATGTAAAAGAGCGGAATGCCCTTTTAAGGACAATGCCCATCCAAATGCCATTTTCAGGGCAATGGGTAGCTTAGGTTTTTTAGGTAGGTTTTTATTTGGGGGGTTGGTTGTGTGGGTGGTGGGTTTTACTGTTGGGGGGTTGTTTGTATTTTTATTTGCCAGGTAAAAGAGCTGATTTCTTTGGGGCAATGCCCCACAAAAGGCCCTTTTAAGGGCTATTGGCAGTTTAGTTTAGGCTAGGGGTTTTATTATGTTGGGGGGGGGGGCTTTTTTATTTTTATAGGGCTATTAGATTAGGTGTAATTAGTTTAAATATTTGATCATTCATTTTTTATTTTATGTAACTTAGTGGGTTTTTTTGTGTGTGATTTAGTTAATTATATTTCATTAATGTAATGTATTTAATTGTAGTGTAATGTTAGGTTTAACTGTAAGACAGGTTAGGTTTTATTTCACAGGTAAATTTGTATTTATTTTTTCTAGGTAGTTAGTAAATAGTTAATAACTATTTACTAACTAATCAACCTAGTTAAAATAAATACAAACTTACCTGTGAAATAAAAATAAAACCTAAGATAGATACAATATAACTATTAGTTATATTGTAGCTAGCTTAGGTTTTATTTTACAGGTAAGTATGTATTTAGTTTGAAATAGGAATAATATAGGTATTAATTGTAATTTTTATTTGAAATTATTTTAGTTAGGTTAAAGTTAGTGGGTGTTAGGGTTAGGGTTACGTTAGGGTTATGGTTAGACTTAGGGTTAGGTTTAGGGGTTAATAACTTTAGTATAGTGGCGGCGACATTGGGGGCAGTAGATTAGGGGTAAATAAGTGAATTTAAGTGGCAGCGATTTTGGGGGCAGCAGATTAGGGGTTAATAACAGTAATGTAGGTTGTGGCGATGTTAGGGACAGCAGATTAGGGGTTAATAAGTGTATGTAGGTGGCAATGACATTGGGGGCAGCAGATTAGGGGTTAATAATATTTAACTAGTGTTTGCGATGCGGGAGTGCTGCGGTTTAGGCGTTAATATGTTTATTATAGTGGCGGCGATATCCAGAGCGGCAAATTTGGGGTTAATAAATTTATTATAGTGTTTGCGATCCAGGAGGGCCTCGGTTTAGGGGTTAATAGGTAGTTTATGGTGTTAGTGTACTTTGTAACACTTTAGTTATGAGTTTTATGGTACAGCTTTGTAACGTAAAACTCATAACTACTGACTTTCAGGTGGCGGAACAGATCTTGTAGTTATAGGCTGTACTGCTCACTTTGCGTGACGGCCAAAAAGGTATGCGGTACATCTATACCTACAACACTTGTAATATCAGTGGTAGTGAAAAAGAGCCATAACAATGCTTTTTCACTCATAACGCACAACTCTAGCTGTATGTCTCCTGAGGATGCATGAGATCTGCCAGTGAAGGCTCAGTCGCTCAGTTGCGCAATAAGTAACAGCTATAAAGAGAAGACTATTAGACACAGATCCACCTATTCATGTTGTCTGTACAGCTTCTCTGCAGTTTCTAGTTTCTATATTGTCAGATGCTGTTAAAGGGACAGTAAAGTGCTTTAGTGAATTTAAAATAGGGCACTATTATATAATATTTTGTATTTTTAAAATAGACGTAGGGTGTGCCTCTTTTCATCCAATAGAGCTGTGACAGGGATACATGTGTATGCTCTCCAACCAAAATAAAAAAAATAAATAGCTTTAATGCCTCCCGACTCCTTTTCATGTAAACAAATATATTTGAACATGTTTAAATAGTGCTCATTAATATGCTTGATGCAGGGGCAACACTACCGGTGCAGTGACACCAGGGCTCAAGTGCTTGAGGGGGCCTATAGCAGTCATGCTATGCATAATAGTGTGCAGGATTTATACAATCCTAATACTTTTATTAGTGCACTTTACAGATCTATCCTCAAATTTATTATACAGAGCACCACATATATTATTGCTATTGCTTATTGCTTATTGCTTAGTTACCTTTAGGGGTCAAAAACAATTTGCACCAGGGCCCTCTATTGAGTTAGTCCGCTACTGGTTTGATGGGAATGTTTTGTATTTCATGTCTCCATGAAATAGAATGTTGTTAAAGGGACACTAAACCCAAAAAAATTCTTTCATGATTCAGATAGAGCATGCAATTTTAAGCAACTTTCTAATGTACTCCTATTATCAAATTTTCTTTGTTCTCTTGCTATCTTTATTTAAAAAGCAGGAATATGATGCATAGGAGTCGGCCCAATTTTGGTTGAGAACCTGGGTTATGCTTGCTTATTGGAGGGTAAATGAAAGCATCAAATAAGCAAGCGCTATCCATGGTGCTGAACCTAAAATGGGCTTGCTGCTAAGATTTACATTCCTGCTTTTAAAATAAAGATAGCAAGAGAACAAACAAAAATTGATAATAGGAGTAAATTAGAAAGTTGCTTAAAATGTCATGCTCTATCTGAACCATGAAAGAAAAAAAATTGGGTTCAGTGTCCCTTTAAGATTTTAGAGCCAGTCAGTACATTTTTACTAACTTTGACCACAACTTCCTACAGCTCTGTTTATATATCTCTAAATGATTATGTTTGGATTGTGATACAGAAGCAACAACGGAGCTGCTATTAAACTGTTGCTTAATTTTTTTTATTAATATCAGGTCAGTTTTTGCAACTGTATTGATATCTTGTGTCTCTGCAAACATATTCCTGCCCCATTCAATTTTAAAAAGATTCAAAAGTCAATTCTTGTATTAAAAAAATAACCTAAAGGAACATTTAGAGCTAGATTATGAGTGGCACACTTTCAGGTTTTAGGGGGCGTTTGCACACAATTAAAATTCCACTTGTATTACAAGTTGAAAATAAATGCGAACATGTGAGCACAATCACAGATTACTCTAGAATGATTACCACTCTGGTTAAATGACCATTAAATACAGTAAAATTACATAATTAACAAGTGTTTAATAAAAAAGACAATGCAATAACACTCTGAATTTCAAATAAGCAGTAGATTTTTTTCTGACAAATTTATTTTCCCCCCATTTGCCAGCCCCCTGTATCATGTGACATACATCAGCCAATCACAGATTAGTATACGTATACCCTGTGAACTTGTGGTCAGTTGGAGCTGGCGCCTCAGAAAGTGTAAATATAAAAAGACCGTGCAAAATGTGTCAATGAAAGTCAATTGGAAGGTCTCTTAAAACTGCATGCTCTATATGATTCACGAAAGTTTAATTTTGACTTTAGTGTCCCTTTAACTGTTACGCTCAACAAAAAAGTGTCACAATATATATATATATATATATATATATAAATATGTTTATATGTGTGTACATATGTATTTATGTATGTATATATGTACAGTATAAGTATATATATATATATATATATATAATTATATATATATATATATATATATATATTGGCGTAGAGAGGAAAGGCACACTCCAACTGGCAAACATCCTGGTGCACTGCTGTAATTAGTATACAGAAAAGTTCCAAGGATCCCACGCACCACAAATGCGTATCAGGAACCCCAAAGCAGACACATTAAACAAGGATTTGTATCCAAACAGCTTTTAATGGAAGTGCAAAAAAGCCCAATCCAAACTTTTTCGGCTTGCAACAGAGTCTTTCTCTGAACGGCCTCCATTGAGAAAGGCTCTGTTGTGAGCCGAAACGTTTGGATTGGGCTGTTTGGATACAAATCCTTGTTTAATGTGCCTGCTTTGGGGTTCCTGATACGCATTTGCGGTGCGTGGGATCCTTGGAACTTTTCTATATATATATTTATATATATATATTTGTGCAAAAATCCATCAGATACGATACTCAAATTGCTTTCAATTGTCATTGTTCTGAAATTATGTTTTCAATAACAGACAGAGAAATAACTTTTTATATTTGATTTGTTTTTATTACAGATCAAAATAACCTTTATATCAAATACAGTTCAGTCCAGAATTTATGTGTCTGTTTTTGTATTTCTCTTTCTATTTTTGTATATTAAAAAAGATAGGTTAGAGATCACTTTCAGATTTACTGTCCCAACTAGTTGTCTAAATCTTCTTTTACTTCAAACAATGTCACATAAAAATGAAACAACATCATAAGGTTCTGCCACAAGCAATGGGTCTACAGTTGAAAGAAGGCAGGAATGATATCTGAAAACGAAATAATTTACAAATCGGAAGTCTGATCATCAAGATTAAATACTACAGGCAGGAACAGAATATTTTACTAGTAGAGGTATACTTAAAATGTACCAGGTTACAAGAATACAAGCACATAATTAATAGGGGGTGTCAAAGAGATTGATGAATAGTAGAAATTTGCAGTGGTATAGGTAAGAACCCTGGCTAGGGTTAATTGCAGAATGGACTGATGCAGTTAGTTTTTTTTGCAGTAAAGCTTATTAGTATTCTGTTTTGGGTTCACAATTAGAATTTAACACTGAGGGGTTTAGAGATTCAGATGATCCTCTTAATGTATGTAAAATATTAGAATTAATATAATGTAGGTACCAGTATTAATTCAATGCAGCAGATTATTTATGTTTAATCTATACACAATGTGTTGATCCAAATTTACAAAAACCTACTGTACAAAACACGTTTAAAACCCCCCACTGAACAAACTGCAATTTCCAAAACTCCCTCTCACTGATAAACCATGATTTTCAAACCTCACTTTCGATGTACAGAATGGTGTTTCTCTTTGACACATTTTTATAACTGTAAGAGAATCATGATTTTAAACAGACATTACTGAATGGTAAATAGTTAACTCATGATCATGAAGAACAATAGGGCAATAGCTTGTTCTATAGCTAATTTTATGGCAAGACAGGAGGCTCCTATTTTGCCATACTTTCTTTACTTCTAAAACTCCAGTAGTAATACAAGTATAGAAAAAAGCAACATAGTACTGTATCTCAGTACAACCAATCATAACATAGTACATAGTAATAAAGCAGGACTCTGGACAATCCTCTTCCTCTTTCTTTACTGCTCTCCAGCAGAAAGGTGATGTAAAAAATTTGTCTTGTGCTAAATTGATCTCTTTACTATAAGACTATCTAACTGTCTTTTCTTACCACTCATTCATTGAGAGTGGGTCTTTCTCCTTATTTTTTTGATCTTTCTGATCTATTCTAATAATACTCTTTCAGTTCTTCGAATACTAAGGGGCCGATTTATCAACCCTCTGTCGGACATGATCAGATCAGCGGATCATGTCCGACAGACATCGCTGAATGCGGAGAGCAATACGCTCTCCGCATTCAGCGCCATGACCTATCCCGGACAGGGAATCTTCCACCCCTGAGTTTGATTCCACCATGGTCACCTTCCTTAGCAGGGGTGGGAGAGACTACGCTCTCCGCATTCAGCACCATGACCTATCCTCCCAGACAGGGAATCTTCCACCCCTGAGTTTAATTCCACCATGGTCACCTTCCTTACCAGGGGCGGGAGAGACTCTAGACTGGGCATAGATCATTCCCTTAAATCGGCCCAAGACAAGCTATTGGATATGGTGGGACCCATTACCTAGATTTTACAACTTGCAGACCAAGCGGTAGTAACGTCACAACTCCTAGACCCTCATCAGGTAAGGGAGAGGGCCCAGAAAACTATATGCTTGTTAGGAAACACTAACGTGGCCCTCTCCACAGAGAGGCGTAGAGCAGCATTATCTAGGTTGGAGCCCAAACTATTGGAAATGGCCAGAATAGATGAAGGCTCCTCGGCCAAAGGCTTACATTTGGGGAATCCTTTATAAAGAATTTAAACAGGTTTGTCTCCACCTTCACTTCACTAGACAGGGCATAGGGAAATTTGCATAGAGTCCTAAACTCCAGAGGGGTTTTTGCCAGGGCTGGCTGATTCAGGGGCCGATCACTCAGCCGAGCAGCATTCAGAGGCTCCTTCTGCCAACAGAATGCACCCCACATTAGACCACTATTTCCCACAAGAGGATGAGCCTTCGGAGCTCAAGGTCATCAACAAACCCCTCCAACTACCACTAACCAAGGAGAGTCCTTTACCCCTACTTGCTTTCCCCATAAAGTTAGCTGGCAGACTTGAATCTTATTTCACAATCTTGGAGACTATAACCTCAGACCAGTGGGTCTTGCAGACAGTTCTAGGATTTCACATATAATTCTTCCAACTACCATCGCAGCGTCTGATAAATGCAGAATTACACCAACTCTACTTAAAAGGAGCTATAGAACAAACCTCCACACTGTGTTTTTTTTAGAAATATGTTTCTAGTCAAAAAGAAGGATGGGGGCTTTCCCCCAGTCATCAACCTAAGGGAATTAAACTTTTTTTTCTAGTCTACCACCACTTCAAGATGGAGGGCATACACCTCCTCAGAGACACCCTACAAAGCCAAGACTGGATGGTTCGCCTAAACCTAAAAGATGCTTACTTAACAGTTCCTATGCATCAAGCGTTCCTTCACTATCTCCAGTTCTTGTGAAATGGGGAACTCTGGCAATTTAAATGCTTTACCTTTCAGCCTCAGCTCAGCACTTTGGTTTTTCACCAAGATTATGAGACCAGTAGCTGCCTTCCTGAGAAGCAGAGGCATCAGACTTATCCTCTACCTACCTGGACGATATCCTTACTTTGGCCCAGGATAAATCTATCCTTCTCAATCACCTCAAATTCTCTATGAACCTCCTTCAAAACTTATGATTTGTCATCAACCATGACAAATCTCTCCTAGCCCCTTCCCAATCCCTAGAATTCTTAGGCTTCACGGTGGACTCAGTGAGAGCTACCCCAGCTCTCCCAGACACAAAACTGGCCACTATTCAGAAGGAACTCAGATCATCCATGAGAAAACCTCATATTCAACTGTGACAACTAGCCAAAATTATCAACCTTTTGTCATCTACCATCCAAGCAATTTTCCCTGGACCCCTGTACTACAGGGCCATGCAAAGACTGAAACATTCTCACCTTCACAAAGATCCCTCCTTTGCCCAATCGGTGACTCTTTTTCCAGAGGTCAGACAAGAGATCTCCTAGTGGCTTCACAACATGGAAGCCTGGAATGGCAGGGCCATTTTCGGATCCTCCCCAGATTATATAATAGAATCCAACACCAGCCTCCTCAGTTGGGGCACGTCTTGTGATTTTCAATCCATGGGAGGCAAATGGACCCCAGCGGAGTCATCACTCCATATCAATTGCCTAGAGCTTATAGCAGGCTCCTTTGCCATCCAATCCTACAAGCACTCATTAACAAACTGTTGTGTCCTTCTCCGGATGGACAGCATCTCGGCTGTCCAATATATCAACAAACTAAGGGGCACCAGATCACTGACCCTGTCGAATTTAAGACGACAATTCTACCAGTTCTGCTTCACAAACAATATATCAGTAGTGGTGGAATATCTTCCAGGACAATCCAATGTCGTAGCGGACTGGTTTCCCAGATACTGGAGTGATGCCAACTACTGGAAACTGAACAGGCAGATCTTTCTCCAAATTCTCTCTCTCAGAGGTCTCTTGTCTATAGACCTGTTTGCATCCTGTACCAACTACCAACTACCAACTCCCAAACTACTTCAGTTTGGGAGCTCAAGATTGCTTTCTTTAGAATTGGCCCACACAACGAGCTTACGCCTTTCCCCCATTCTCCTAGATCTCCAGAGTTCTAGCCTACATTTGCAGACTCCAGATCTTAATGGTGATCATCACTCCCCTCTGGCCAGCTCAAGCCTGGTTCCCAGCCCTGTTAGAACTCTCTTGTTGTTCCCCTCTCCTGATCCCTCCCTTCCTAGATCTCCTGAAGAGCACAGAAGGAGCCCCTCACCCATTGGTTCTAGATGGATCCCTCTATCTCCTAGCGTGCACTGTTTCAGGGGTTCCTGGGATCCCTCAGGCCTTTTCGAGCACAGCTCAAGGTCTCCTCCGGGACTCCTGGACACCAGGAACTCGACGGTCCTACTTGGCCGCCTGTTCATTCTGGGTTCATTGGTGCATGGAAGAATGTGCTGATCCATTTTCAGCACCTCCAGTAACTGTAGCTAACTTCCTATAACATCCTTATGAACTGGGTAAGACCTATCGCACAATCAACCTTTTTCCACTCAGCCTTATCGGCCAGACATCTCCCCATAAATGGATTACCCTTAGGTAAGGATCCTCTCATTTCTTGCCTCCTAAGGGGCATCCGCCTTAGGATACCTCCGCAATCTAAATACAAATCTCTTTGGGATGTTTCTATGATTCTCTCTTTGTTTCTGTAATGGCTGGATATCCCTCTGTTATCCCTGAAACAATTATTAGCCAAATTAGCCACTCTTTTCTGTCTCCTGTCCTTTAGATGAGCTACAGATGTCCAAGCCCTAGATGTAGAATGATTTTCTTTGTCCCCGTCAGGCCTCCAATTCCTTTTTAATAGAAGGACATACCCTTACCTAGTGTGTATACAGATGTCTTAAGGAATACTGTTCCCGCACTTCTCCATTATGTAGGTCTGGATCAGGTCCTTTACTGATCTCTTATGTCCATCCCTTCCGCCCCATTTCGGTTTCTACTATTGCCAGATGGGTTCGCTGGATTATGTCTCTTGCTCAAATTCCTTCTTCCTTTGGCGCTCATTTGGTTAGAGGCTCTGCAACATGATGTGCTTTTAAGAAAGGATACTCTCTGCCATACCTTCTGGCTGCGGCAGACTGGTCTTCTGACACTGTCTTTCGTAAATTTTATTTTAAACCTATTTCTCAAGCTGCTTTGTCCTTAGATAATTAAGCGTAAAACAAGCAAAATAGGAACCTCCTGTCTTGCCATAAAATGTGGATTTTATTAAAGACAGGAGGCTAGTATTTTGCCCCGCCCTTGTATGCCCCCATATATATAATTATTATTTTTTTTTGTGTTTCAAAAGAGCTTTATTTACAAATTATAAACTTACATATTATGCAAAAAAAATAAACAGTTTACATCGAAATTGTCTCGTTTCTGAATGTCCAAGTATGTAATTGTGATTGATATGAGACGTCCATAGGTTGAACAAGATTTGCATATTATTATCTCAGTGTATCTCCTAACTTATAACATTTAGGCCATCATGTATATACAGACATATATCCTGTATCTGTTTCTTATAGGCCTATAACGCAATGGCAGATTATAATATAGAATAAAAAAAAAAGAAAAAGAAAAACAACATGTTAACAAATATAAATCTCTTATGCAATGCTAATATATTGTATATAGTATATATAATGTCCATGTGCCAGCCCCTTCTCCGGAGCCGGCCCCGGGAAGTCCAAAGGGGCTCCATGCAAGATCAAGTATAAGGACAGGGTGCAAACGATTATACAAAAAACATAGTTGCATCAATTCGACATCAGGGTAACTGTGTCACTAACCTAAAGAGAGTGAGTGTGTGATAGCTGCTGAAAGGTGGGAGGAGAAAGACCGGGGGGTAATCCACTCGTCATCCCTAATATTTCTGAGCCGGGAGGATGGTCTTTCTTTAGTGTAGGCTGTCAGATTAGCCTAAAGTTGTTAGGTTCTGGATTATGATTTAGAGTGTAATAAAAGGCCAATTCTCTCCCTTCTGTGCCCAGGGGGCCCCAATTTCTCTCCCATCTCCACTCCCACGGGTCGACGAGTGTGTCCCCCGCTGACCCCCAACACCCTAGTTTGTGAGATCGTTATCTCCGTTTGCCCAAGTCGACAGTATTAGTTTGTGCGTGTCGACTGTACCCTGTACTAAGTGGTGATATCTCTCTAGGTGGAGTAGTGTGGTAACTTGTAGCTTCCATTCTGTCAGTGTTGGGATCACTCTGGAATTCCAAGTTTTTAGGGATCAAAATTTTTGCACTATTTAGCATGACCATCAGCAGCGCTCTGTGTTCCTTTCTGTCAATTTTGGGCAGCGAGAGATACAAAAGAATCTTTGGGTCATTTGGTAGAGAAAATCCCAAAATGTCTTTGATATATGAAAGAATCCCAGTCCAGTATGTGTCAAGTTTGGGGCAATCCCACCAAATGTGTGTAAGCGAGCCCTCCCCACCACAATCTCTCCAGCATTTCCCTGAACTCGATCTGTATATATGTTGTAGTCTAACGGGGGTAAGGTACCACCTGGAAAGCAGTTTGTAATTTGACTCTTGAAGTCTGGCCGAGATAGATCATTTTTTTGTGTTCTGAAAGACTGTCTGCCATACTTGATATGTGATCTCTGTGTTCAGTTCCCTGTCCCATGCTTTAACATAGGAAGGAAAGGCATGCGTATCTCCGGATAAAAGGAGCTTATATAGTATTGAAATTGCGTGTTGTGTGGGGGTTTTTTTTAGGCAAAGGGCCTCAAATGTGGTTCTTGGTCTTGTAAAGTCTTGTTTATGTTGATGCGTGGATATGTAGTGAGCAGTTTGAGCGTGTGTGAGCCAGTTTGTTGGTACGTTAGGAAACTGTTCCTGTAAGTCCCTTAGTTTCTTAAGAGTGTGTTCTTCTGTTATTGCTGAGAGTACTCTCTCTCCTATGTGTATGTTACAGTTTGATCTTGCTTCTCTAAAATCCCAGGGTAGCTCTGGGTTATTACATATAGGAGTGAGTGGCCAAGTAGTGCTGGATATATGTGTCAAGGTATTTAGAATCTTATCACAGGTTTGGAAAAAGTCCAGCAGTAGTGGATAGCCCGTTACTACCTTTGGTCTGTGTCTCGTATTGAGCCAAGCTGTCAGGCCTGCGTTGTTTGTGTTCAGGATGTCACAGTCCAGTTGGACCCATTCTTTATTTGGGTAATTTTGGCACCATTCTAGCAGTCTGTGCAGTGTGATTGCCTGCTTGTACGTAGCTATATGTGGTACCCCCCAGCCCACCTCTGTCTTTCGGAAAGTGAAGTGAACGCCTTGCTACCCTAGGTTTGACTTCCCTCCATATGTATTGGTCTATGAGCCTTTGTATCCTGTCTAGATAATGTATTGGAAGATGTATGGGTGTGGTTTGTAGAATGTAGAGTAATCTAGGTAGGACATTCATCTTCACTACATTGATGCGTCCAAGCCAAGAAATGGATTTATTCCTCCAGCTGGACAGGTCCATTACTAGGCTATTCTCTAACTTTTTGTAGTTTGCTTGGAATACTTCCTGGGGATCTGGAGACAGATATATTCCCAGATATTTCATCTTTGTTTGTTGCCGTTTTAAAGGGCAGTTTTGCAGTAGCGTGGTCAGCTGTTCAGGTTTGTATGTAATGTTTAGGAATTCAGATTTTCTCAGATTGAGGTGAAAATTTGAAACCTTGCCAAATTCGTCAAATGCCTCCAATGCTTTGGGTATAGATAAATTTATGTCAGAAAGAGTGAGTAAGACGTCATCTGTGTATAGTGCTAGTTTATGTTCGCCCGACTTAGTGTGGATGCCTTTAATTTGTCCATTTGATCGAATTGATTGGGCTAAGGCCTCGATGGTAATTGCGAATAACGTGGGCGATAGGGGGCAGCCTTGTCTCGCCCCATTTTGAATGCTAAACTTATCAGAAAGAATGCCATTCACTTTGACCTGTGCGGTTGGTATACTGTAGAGAGAGAAGATTTGTGCTATGAAAGATTTACTGAATTGCATTTTTGCCAGAGTCGCCCGCAGGAACTGCCAGTGTACCCTGTCAAATGCCTTCTCAGCGTCTGTTGAAACTAACACTAGTGGGATATGATGGGCTTGTGCGTGTGCCATAAGCTGAAATATCTTAAGGGTATTATCTCGAGCTTCCCTACCGGGTATAAAACCCACTTGGTTGGGGTGGATTAAGGCTGGGAGGAACTTGTTTATCCTATTGGCTAATATTTTAGCATATATCTTTACATCCGTGTTGAGCAATGAAATGGGCCTAAAATTCTTGGGTCTATCAGGTGTCTTGCCTTGTTTTGGGAGAACTGTGATATGTGCTTCTAGCGACCTTTCCGGGAAACCCCCTTCTTTTAGGATTGAGTTAAAAAGAGAGGTGAGGGGTTGTAAGAGGTTGTGCATAAATATCTTATAGTATCTTACGCTCAGACCGTCTGGGCCTGGGCTTTTCCCATTAGGCATGCTCTTGATGGAGAGTTTAGTCTCCTCAATAGTGATGGGTGCTTCTAAGAGTTCCAAGTCCTCCCTGCTCAGCTTAGTGAGAAAGAGATTGGCTAGATATTTATCTATATCCTCCTGCCTACTATCGTTGTCTAAGTTATACAGCTGTTCATAGTACAGTCTGAAGATCTAAGCAATATTTTTACTATCTTTGTATGTTGTGCCTGTTTTATCTACTATAGTGTGCACATATGTACTCAATTGTTTGCGTTTGAGTGCTTTTCCCAGTGATGAACCTGATTTGTTTTTGAGGTCAAAGTATTTCTGTTTCAAGAAAGCTGCTTTCCTCTGGTAGGCTTTTGTAAGGTGGGTGTGTAGGTCCTCTCTAGCCTGTTTAAGTGATTTTAGTATGTTGGGGGAAGAGGGGTTCTGTTTGTGCTCCATTTCCCAAAATCTAATCTGGGCTAGGGTAGAGTTCAGGAATTGACGGTTATTTCTGTTGTCTCTTGTTTTATGTTTTATGAATTCCCCCCTTGCTACACATTTGTGGGCTTCCCATAGTGTCGCGTGAGAGGTGGTGTCACTTGTGTTTTCCTTAAAGTAGTGTTCTAAAGTAGTGTCAATGTCTGATCTGATCAGTGGGTTATCCAACATTGTTTCATCTAACCTCCATATAAAAGGTGAGGTAGGGGTGGATGGACATTTAATTTTGCATTGTACTGGGGCATGGTCAGACCAATGAGGGGTAGTATAGTGGAACTGTCTTCCATCGAAAGACCTAGTTGGTCACTTAGAATATAATCTATTCTAGAGTATGTACCGTGAGGGTGGGAGTAGAAAGTGTAATTTTGTTCGTTTGGATGTATTGTTCTCCAAATGTCGTGTAGTCTTAAGAGTTGGATCTGCGTGTTTATAGCTTTAGTTGTACTTTTCAGTATGCAAGACATTCCAGCCGAAGTGTCAATTGTGGGGTCTAATGGCAGGTTAAAATCACCTCCCAGGAAAAGTATGCCCTTCGTGTGCTCGAGTAGTAATTAAACAACCTGCTTAAACAATATGTGTTGACCCGTGTTTGGAAGGTATATATTTCCAAAAGTTACAAGGTTGTTGTATAGGAGGCCAGTGATTATGATATACCTGCCGTTTGGGTCTTTAAGTGTATGACTGGGTGTTTTATATCTCTGATGGAGAAATGCTGGTTCTTTCCCTATTTGAAAGTGGGTCTCTTGAATGAACAGTATGTCCCCTGAGGCGTGGTGTAATTGGCGGAAGGCTATTGATCGTTTCTCCGGGCTGTTCAAACCCTTAGCATTAATGGAGATCAGAGTAAGTGACCTTGTGTTGGGTTCAGAGTCAGTCGCCATTATTGTAGAGCTAGTCACTCAAGTGTGTATCTTATGTGGAGGGTGACTAGCGATGCTTGTTGTCTTATAACGTCACTGTCTCTGAAGAAGAATTGTCGGAAATGAGAGTCGTTATCTAGGCATTGTGGCACCCTGTATATGTACCACTGATGTGAACAGTAATCTAAAGTTTTCTAGTTATACACAATTATCCCAATTACAAAACTAAACAAGTTTGAGAGAAAAATACTGTTGGATAAATGCCAGCAAAAGAAACAACAGATAAGATTCTCTATAACAAGTAACAAATTGAAATAATAGAAAGGTGGGTAGTATCCCACGTCTGCAGTCCCATAGAAACAGATTAAACAATTATAGTGAAGATAAACTTATGACCTGTAGCCCTTTTTGGAAAAGTTCAGTGTCCCATCAGGAGGCAGCTGTGGACTTGTCCATACCCCCAGTAGTATCTGTGTCTCTGTTAACCGCTGCAAGTTGAGTGCTGTCCCCTTCTCTGCGAGTCACTCTTGGCAGGAAGCTGTTTCCTCTTGGCAAAGTGAGGTGTTCCATTATGTATTGGTGGTTCGGCTCTGAAGGCTTGATGTTAATCCGCAAAGTTTCGCAGAAACGTGACAAGTCATCTTGAGATCTGTATATGGCAGTAGTGTCTCCTTTAATGGCGATGATGCTCATTGGGAAGCCCCATCTGTATTGGATGTTTTGTTCTCTTAGAGTCAAGGTGATATGGCTGAGATCTCTCCTCTTCTGTAAAGTGGTGGGGCTTAGATCTGTGAAGATTTGTGTTCTGTTTCCCGTGTGTGTAAAGTCTTTCTTCTGTATGGCATGCTTCATTATATCCTGTTTGTCTTTGAAGTGTAGAAGTTTTAGGATGACATCTCTCGGGGGTGCCTTTGGGGGTGGTTTAGCCCATAGTGCTCTGTGGGCCCTTTCAATATGTATATCTGGTGCCCCTTCATCTCCCTTTAGGGTCCGGAATAAGCTTTGTAGGCATCCCTCCAGGGCTGATGGTTGTATGCTTTCAGGTATACCCCTAACACGGAGGTTGTTCCTCCTCCCTGGTTATCTAAATCTTCTACTTTTTCCAGAAGATGGTGGATTGTTTCTTCTTGTTCATATGCCAGGCGGGACACATTTTGAATGTCATTGAAGGTGGTGTTGTGGTTCTCCTCCAAATTTGTGACTCTTTGTATGACCCTTGTTAGGTCTTTCTTTAACTCCCCGTACCAATTCTTTACCTCAGACATCATTTCCTTGACATCTTCTTTGGTGCTGATCGATTTCAGGTCTTCTTTAGTGATGTCTGCAGGGTTTGTGGCTTGGGAGGATTTGTTCTGCATGTCTGCTTTTTGTATATTCTGGTTTAACGTATCAGTAGAAGAAGATTGATTGGAGTCTGATTGTTTTAAGTAATTTTGCATTGTTCGAGCAGTAGATGGAGTGTCTAGCTTATGTGTTCTTTTACCTGGCATGTCCAGGGTATATGTCTGAGGGATTCCCTCACTCCAAGCAGGTTAGGTATATATACATTTTCTGTGGTATTTTATTTACTCTCCTTGCTGCTCAGATGTTTAAACTTGCTGCAGATCCCCACACCAGTCGCCTACCACTCCTTACAAAGTCCCTTCTTGATGCCTATTAGGGATCTTCTCGGTGCCTAGTAAAGGTTTCCAGTACCTCTCTTTATTAAAGGCCCAATGCTGGCCAGGGCTGTCCTGTCATGAACTTATATATTGTGAGTAAGGAAATGTCCAGTGTTATACAATTCTTCTGTTATTTCTGTGTGTGTGCTGCTGAGGGCCCTTTAAGACTGACTTGAGAGCCTGTTCAGTAGTGTGTGGCAATCAAAAAATACCCCCACTTCAGCTGACCGAGATAGGTTGTATAACCTATAGGGACTCCTGTACTAGCGTGTGCTCTTTGTGTCACTGTGTATTATGGCCCCAAAAAAGGTCTCTCCCATGAGAGCAAACAGGTTATATTGTGACGGTATTTCGCCATAGAAGAGTCCCCCCAGGAGAACTAGCGCGGCAATTCCGGCCAGCGTAAGGTTAGGTGTGTGGGGCTTGGGCTCACCGTACACCGGGGACCAGTTGTGTGACTATTTTGCTGATTTAGGTTCGCCGCGTTAGCCACCTTCTTCTCCAGCCATCCGGATCCCTGCAGCTGTCAGGTCTGTGTGTGAGCAAGGTCTGTTAAGATGGCGTGGTTTCACTTTGCTGATGCGCGGGTCTGGCTATGCAGGGAGTCTGTCTGCAGTGTTAGCAGTCTGCGGCGTCTCCTTTTTTCTTTCCTCCCCGAGCTCCGGTGTAGCTTGCCCCCTGACAGGGATTATTTAGATTAGTATATAGGGCTAATTTTGCTGGGAATAGCAGACGTGGGCCTAGGAGCTATTCAAATACACGGCCATCTCTATAAGCGGCCAAGCTCCGCCCCCCAATTTTTATTATTATTATTATGTGTTGCTATTATGCATTATTTGTTTTATTCCAGTGTGAATCATCTGGCTTCGCTCTAAGAAACTCCTACTTGGAAATATCAGTTGATGGTCCATATGATTCAGGTTACCTTTGAGGCCCGTTGGCCTTTATTCTATTCAAGTGTTCCTGAGGATCGGCCCGGTTTTGGGACCAGTAAAGAAAGAGGAAGAGGATTGTCCAGAGTCCTGCTTTATTACTATGTACTATGTTCTGATTGAGAAAAACAGTACCAGAATCTGCGCAGACTGTGCCTGGAAAGTAACGCCTGGTTGATCACAAATGGATGTAGGAATGTGAGAAGACGAATCTCCGTGGTATACTGTCTCCCCAAAGAGCCTCTGTGAGTGACCTGAACAATCGGTTGCTGCTTGTAAACAGTGGATGTTTTCCTTGGTCTACTTTATCATGAAAAGCTGGAAAAAAGAGAGAAGAGACAAGCGCAACCCGATTCAGGTGCAGATTATTTATTATACAGAAAGTAATCTCACTCCAGATGGCAACTTACAAGAAATAAAAACAATGGTAGCATAAAAATCATTTCATAATAGTGTAGATAAAATCACTTTGGTCCATGCTGGATGTCGTAGGTTTTCCAAAGTTTTCTCCCACCACAGCCTTATGTTCTGATTGATTGTACTGAGACACTATGTTGCTTTTTTCTATACTTGTATTACTGCTGGAGTTTTAGAAAGTAAAGAAAATAAAGCAAAATACTCGTCTCCTGTCTTTAATAAAATTGGGACTATATAGTCACCAAGGCTATCATAATCCACATTACTACCCTATGAACACCCTCTCTTTGCCCAGCATGTGTCTTTGACAGAGAAATTTCCTGCAGTATATCAGGCCTGTCTTGACTAAAAAATACAATTCAATGCCAAAATAAAAGGCAATCCTTCTCTGAATGAGAGACATTGCCCTAGATGTTAGTTTTGGCCTAATGTAAGACTCGACACATCATCAAACAGAAAAGTAAAGGTATGGGGAGTCTCAGAGAACGTCACATGGGGTAAACCTGAAGTCTTCGAGTAATCTTCCAAAAGTAGGTCTTAGCCTATAGTGCTGTCCAGTGAACCATTAGTACTGTCCATATCCTTTATCAGGAACAAAGGTAAAGAAAGTGTTTTTATTCGCTGCCAACCAAAGCCGAGTCCTCTAGTCTTAATAAATAGGCTCTGCTAATAGGGATCCTCCTCCAACCTTTACGGAGGAATACCGCTTTCTCCAAGTTTTCTTTCAGCCTGATCCATGGCTCCGTTTTCTTTTTCAGAGGAACAGTCAGCTGGGACGGTGCACAAACTTAGCGACAGGACAAGTAAGCTGTCACTCCACCTCTCAGCACCAATCACTGGAGAACTGCACGCTATTGCGATGAAAGATGATGCTACACTACTGGCTCAGTGTTATTATCCATAACATAGTTCCATTAAAAGTGTGAGCCTCGTATGTGAGGTGTTCACTAAAACAGTTTTTTTGTTCAGCTTGTGGAAATAGAATGAGCTATTTGTTAGAAAGAACAATGAACTTTCACAATAACAATCTAAACTGATTTACAAAGATCTAGTATGTTGCTGTGGTCTGGGATGTACATTCAGTACTTTAGATTACAGGAATATATAGTGTCTATACTTGAGGAAAATAAATATTGTTAATTGGATGATAATAATCATTGGGTATTCAAGAAGTAATGCATTCTCTTTAGCCACAGCCTCTTTCTAATTTACTTCTATTATCAAATTGTGCACAGTCTTTTATATGCATGTGCAAGCATGCACAGTATATACTTATATCCATTTTGTGTTTGGCTGATGGCTGTCACCTAATACGGTGGAGGAAAATGGAATTAACTACTAAACTTGCCAGAAACAAATACTACTAATTTGAAATTCAAAGTAAAGGATATAGCATAATCTTTTTATTATGTATTTGATGATTATGCAACTCTTTTGTATTCAATGGTCCTTTATCCCCTTAACCACCAATGTACCCTGTACATCCATGGTCGTTAAGAGGTTTACACAGCAGCAAAGCTGTGCTACTACTGCATGGCTAACTTCCAGAGGCATGCAGATATAGCATGGTCTTGCTGACATCGGCAATACTTGTTCTATTTCTGGTAAGTGTAAAGCAATCCCTTGAGAAAGTCCTTCCTGCATATTCTTTCCCAGGACAGTAGTTTATGCACACTCCCACACGCGAGCAGCTTGATTTCGACATATTTCAGACACCAGGGAAAGAATTGGAGGAAACCCGACACTAGGGAAAGAATTGGAGGAAACCCGACACCAGGGAAAGAATTGGAGGAAACCCGACACCAGGGAAAGAATTGGAGGAAACCCGACACCAGGGAAAGAATTGGAGCAAACCCCAGACTTGGACTAATTGAGATTGATTTTGATGTGCTTATTTCACTTGGATATCTTGTGAGTTTTAACATATTTTGTGTGTGTGCTTTCAATAAATATTTTTACATTTGAGATGCGGTTGTGCCTTCTGTTCTATTTTGTTGTACAGATGTTTTTCTTTGGTGTGCAATGTGGGAGTCCCTTTCAGGAGGCAGCACACAAAGCTGATGGCCCATAAAGGAAACACGTAGAAGGAAACAGATTTGAGCTCACCTCTTTCACAGCATGTTTGGATTAAAGACAGAGCCTACTCAGATAAAAAAATTATCCAGTTTGAAGGATATTGTTATTCTGTGTACATTCATACACACAGCTTCAATTAAGACTGTTCTCCCCTTTCTTGTATGGACTGTGATACTATGAGGGTTGAATATGGTGCATTGAGTCACTGAATATTGTTCATTATGTGTTTATGAGTATCGATAACTTTTAAAAAAATTTAAAGATTTCTAATCTTCAAATTTTGAGTTTTCCTTTATCAAACATCATATTAGAATTAACTATTATTTTCAAGATAGTTGCCTTTGTTGTGTAGCGCCCAGACCTATCCTTTTCTGCTATCGCTGTTTTGTGTTTCAAAAAAAGACCCTATTTTTTGCAATATATTTTTGGAATAAGATATATAAAATTTAGGGCCAGATTACGAGTGGCACACTTAAAGTTATGCGAGAGCAATATAGAATTTATCACGGCTGTTTGTTCGTGTCTGATGTTGCGCTTGCATTATAAGTTGAAAGTAAACACAATCGCTTGAGTGCAAATGAAGTTAACGTGTGTTGGAACAGCACGATCTCAGAGCTGTGGTTAACTGTTTTGCGAAGAAAAAAATGTCACAAAACACATAAAAAATACATTTAAAAGTACAGTTAAACTTATAATAACACTATGTACTATCTAATAAAAATTATTACAAAAAAATATTAAAAAAAGTTATAAGGGCTCAAAAATATGAGGTTAGAAAAAAAAAGGCAGCCACTTTATTAGGTACACCTGTTCAATTGCTTGGTAACACAAATTTCTAATCAGCCAATCACATGGCAGCAACTCAATGCATTTAGGCATCTAGACGTCGTGAAGACGCGTGCGACTTGCTGAAGTTAAAACCGAGCATCAGAATGGGGAATTTTAAATGACTTTGAACGTGGCATGGTTGTTGGTGCCAGACGGGCTTGTCTGAGCATTTAAAAAACTGCTGATCTACTGGGATTTTCACACACAACCATCTCTAGGGTTTACAGAGAATGGTCCAAAAAAGAGAAAATATCCATTGAGCGGCAGTTGTGTGGACAAAAATGTCTTGTTGATGTCAAAGGTCAGAGGAGAATGGGCGGACTGGTTCGAGATGATAGAAAGTCAACAGTAAATCAATCAACCACTCATTACAACCAAGCTATGCAGAATACCATCTCTGAACTTACAACACATTGAACCTTGAAGCATATGGGCTACAGCAGCAGAAGACCACTCCTGTCAGCTAAGAACAGGAAACTGAGGCTACAATTTGCACAAACTCACCAAAATTAGACAACAGAAAATTGGAAAAACGTTGCCTAGTCTGATGAGTCTCGATTTCAGCTGCGACATTCAGATGGTAGGGTCAGAATATTGCGTAAACAACATGAAAAGCATAGATCCATCCTGCCTTTTATCAGCGTTTCAGGCTGGTGGTGGTATAATGGTGTGGGGGATATTTTCTTGGCACACTTTGGACCCCTTAGTACCAATTGAGCATTGTTTAAATGCCATGGCCTACCTGAGTATTGTTGCTGACCATGTCCATCCCTTTATGACTACAGTGTACCCATCTTCTGATGACTACTTCCAGCAGGATAATGCACCATGTCACAAAGCTCAAATCATCTCAAACTGGTTTCTTGAACATAACAATGAGTTCACTGTACTCCAATGGCCTCCACAGTCACCAGATCTCAATCCAATAGAGCACCTTTGGGATGTGGTGGAACAGGAGATTCACATCATGGATGTGCAGCCGACAAATCTGCATCAACTGTGTGATGCTTTCATGTCAATATGGACCAAAATGTCTGAGGAATGTTTCCAACACCTTGTTGAAGCTATGCCACAAAGAATTAAGGCAGTTATGAAGGCAAAAGGGGTCCAACCTGTTACTAGCAAGGTGTACCTAATAAAGTGGCCGGTAAGTATGTATATATATATATATATATATATATATATTTATTTATTTAAACGTGTACATATGTTTTTATGCATTTATATGTGTGTATATTTGTATTTACAGACATATATACAAATATAAACACATAAATTCATATGCATACTTATATAGACATATATAGAAGTGCATTGGAGCCCTTTGTAGTGTAGTGTATGAAAACATGAAAAAGCATATCAATGCAATATTCATATTTAATAAAGTGTTGTACTGTGTATTTACTGTAAATATTTCACATTCCAATATTCTTCACTTAGGGGAATATGTTCTATATATTTTAAATGGATATTCCTATATATATCTGTATATATCTATTCCTATATATAATCATCTATATATAGATATCAGATATATGTAGAAATATGTATTTATGAATAATTAGAACATATTCTGCTATTTGAAGAACATTGGAATGTGAAATATTAATATTTGCATGTCGGGATAGCACACTGCAAAAAAGCAGCGTTCAGCTCTTAACGCAGCCCCATTGATTCCTATGGGGAAACACATTTTATGTATACACCTAACACCCTAACATGAACCCCGAGTCTAAACACCCCTAATCTTACACTTATTAATCCCTAATCTGCCATCCCTGACATTGTTGCCACCTGCATAATATTATTAACCCATAATCTGCTGCTCCGGACACCGCCGTCACCTACATTATACTTATGAACCCCTAATCTGTCGCCCCCAACATCAACAACACCTACATTATATTTATTAACCCCAATTCTGCCGCCCCCAATGTCGTCGACACCTACCTACAATTATTAACCCCTAATCTGCCGCCCTCAACGTCGCCGCCACTATAATAAAGTTATTAATCCCTAACCCTAACACCCCCCTAACTTAAATATAATTGAAATACATCTAAATAAATATTCCTATCATTAAATAAATTATTCCTATTTAAAACTAAATACTTACCTATAAAATAAACCCCAAGCTATGTACAATATAACTAATAGTTACATTGTAACTAGCTTAGGGTTTATTTTTATTTTACAGGCAACTTTGTATTTATTTTAACTAGGTACAATAGTTATTAAATAGTTATTAACTATTGAATAACTTCCTAGTTAAAATAAATACAAATATACCTGTAAAATAAAACCTAACCTAAGTTACAATTACACCTAACACTACACTAGCATTAAATAAATTAACTAAATTAACTACAATTAATTACAATTAAATTAAATAAACTAAAGTACGGAACAAAAACACACTAAATTACAGAAAATAATAAAATAATTACAATTTTTTAAACTAATTACACCTAATCTAATCGCCCTAATAAAATAAAAAAGCCACCCAAAATAAAAAAATCCCTACCCTATACTAAATTACAAATAGCGCTTAAAAGGGCCTTTTGCGGAGCATTGCCCCAAAGTAATCAGCTATTTTACCTGTAAAAAAAAAATACAATACCCCACCAACATTAAAACCCACCACCCACACACCGAACCTTACTCTAAAATCCACCCAATCCCCCCTTAATAAAACCTAACACTAAACCCTTGAAGATCACCATACCTTGAGACATCTTCACCCAATCGGGCAGAAGTGGTCCTCCAGATGGTCCAAAGTCTTCATCCTATTTGGGCAGAAGAGGTCCTCCAGACAGGCAGAAGTCTTCATCCAGGCGGAATCTTCTATCTTCATCCATCCGGAGTGGAGCGGGTCCATCTTCAAGACATCCGACGTGGAGCATCCTCTTCCAATCGGAATTAAGGTTGAAAAAATCCTATTGGCTGATCTAATCAGCCAATAGGATTGAGCTCGCATTCTATTGGCTGTTCCAATCAGCCAATAGTATGTGAGCACAATCCTATTGGCTGTTCTAATAAGCCAATAGGATTGAACTTCAATCCTATTGGCTGATTGGATCAGCCAATAGGATTTTTTTCTACCTTAATTCCGATTGGCTGATAGAATTCTATCAGTCAATCGGAATTGAAGGGACGCCATCTTGGATGACGTCATTTAAAGGACCCGTCATTGTTCCAGTCGCCGTCGAATGAAGAGGATGCTCCACGTCAGATGTCTTGAAGATGGACCCGCTCCGCTCTGGATGGATAAAGATAGAAGATACCGTCTGGATGAAGACTTCTGCCGTCTGGAGGACCTCTTCTTCCCGGATAGGATGAAGACTTCTGGCCGTCTGGAGGACCACTTCTGCCCGGTTGGGTGAAGACGTCTCAAGGTAGGGTGATCTTCAAGGGGTTAGTGTTAGGTTTTATTAAGGGGGGATTGGGTGGGTTTTAGAGTAGGGTTGGGTGTGTGGGTGGTGGGTTGTAATGTTGGGGGGTATTGTCTTTTTTTTTACAGGTAAAAGAGCTGATTACTTTGGGGCAATGCCTCGCAAAAAGCCCTTTTAAGGGCTATTTGTAATTTACTATAGGGATTTTTATTATTTTGGGGGGCTTTTTTTATTTTATTAGGGGGATTAAATTAGGTGTAATAAGTTTAAATTTTTTTAAATTATTTTATTATTTTCTGTAATTTAGTGTTTTTTTCCGTAATTTAGTTTATTTAATTTAATTGTAATTAATTGTAGTTAATTGAGGTAATTAATTTAATTATAGTGTAGTGTTAGGTGTAATTGTAACTTAGGTTAGGTTTAATTTTACAGGTACTTTTGTATTTATTTTAACTAGGAAGTTATTAAATAGTTAATAACTATTTAATAACTATTCTGCATAGTTAAAATAAATACAAAGTTGCTTGTAAAATAAAAATAAACCCTAAGCTAGCTACAATATAACTATTAGTTATATTGTAGCTATTTTAGGGTTTATTGTATAGGTAAGTATTTAGTTTTAAATAGGAATAATTTATTTAATTGTAGTCATTTTATTTCGATTTACTTAAATAATATTTAAGTTAGGGGGTATTAGGGTTAGGGTTAGACTTAGATTTAGGGGTTAATACATTTAATATAGTGGCGGCGACGTTGGGGTCGGCAGATTAGGGGTTAATAAATGTAGGTAGGTGTCGGGGATGTTAGGGACAGCAGATTAGGGGTTAATAATATTTAACTAATGTTTGCAAAGCGGGAGTGCGGCAGTTTAGGGGTTAATACATTTATTGAAGTGGCGGCGATGTCCGGTTAGGCAGATTAGGGGTTACAAATTTTCATATAGTGTTTGCGATGTGGGGGTCCTCGGTTTAGGGGTTAATAGGTAGTTTATGGGTCTTAGTGTACTTTTTAGCACTTTAGTTAAGAGTTTTATGTTATGGCGTTGTGTACATTTCAGAACCTGTTACAAATGGAAGTGCAGAACACTGTTATATACACTGTTATATTGCACACTCTAGTGACCTATTTATAACTGTCTCTAATTGGCCACAGCAGAGAAGATAACCTAAGTCACAACAAGGCAGCTTCCATTGTTTTATAGAAATGAAAAATTTACACTATTTTAAAGACTAATGAAACTTTTAAAAATGCGTCTACATGTTTTTTTGTAGACTAATCTTTTCTTTGAATGCTTAATTCTATATATAAATATATATACTGTATATATAGCGCGTTTATTTAGTGTTCAACCCCTTAACGACCAGTGCTGTACCCTGTATGACGCTGCTTGTTATGCCCTTAAGGACCAGCAATGTACCCTGTATGTCGCTGCAGTCCTGGGCTTCTCTCTGCTCCAATCTCGCTCAAAATAGCGAGATCAGGCTATTTCTGCATGCCCCACGAATGGGGCACTGCAGAAATAGATTAGCAGAGTTACCGATGCAGAGAGGGTCACTCTGTGGCTCTCTCTGCATCGGAAAGCGGTGTTGCCGATCGTTGGTGGATGGCAGTGGCGTAGCGTGGGGGGGGGGGCAACAGGGGCGGTTGCCCCGGGCGCATAATTCTGAGGGGCGCTTCCAGCCTCAACTTAGCAAAGGGAAGAAGGGAGGCTAAAAATTCTGACAGGCCCCCAGCTCTGTTCTGCGACCCGTCAGGAATGTGGTGATGCCGCGACTAAGGTAAGGTGTCAGGACCAGACTTACTTATAGCCCTGTTTTTGCCTGATACTAGCAACATGCAAAATGCAGCTTAATTACGGTTCTATTATTACCCAACAATTAAGTTCCCTTCCAACAAAGGACCCAGTGCCAGAATGCCATGCATTGCCTGGGGCACTTTTTAAGGATCTCTAAGCAGAGGTGGGGGGGAGGAATCCTTAAAAAGTGCAATAAATCTCTTTCAAACCCGTGGCACTGGTGGCAGCATGGCTGGGCTCTGCCTTTCTGTTAACCCCAGTTACCTAGTTAGTGGGATGGTGGGGTGATCAGAGACCATACTTTCATGTTTGACCGGATTCTGATTACAACTTACGCCATCTTGTCCTTGCACAAAAAAAGTATATTTGTGACAGTTGACAAAAATTAGGCCTTGTTTCCTGTATTTGATTTTTCCCCTCCATGATCTTCCTAGGGCAGAAGTAGATTTAGGGATTTGTGTGCTGTCTGGCACCATGATTGTGCTGCTCACCAGGCATTTCACTGTGTTTGTCTCCTATCAAAGAAGTTCTATGAATTCACCATCTTGAATCTATTTCTTGCTGGACTCCTGAGGTGTGGACTTTTACCGATTTTTAGGGTTTGGGTGCTCATTGCCTTTTTTATTTACATTAAACCCACCCTTACTGCATTTAAAGTAAAAAAAATAACTATAATTTGTGTTAGTAAATAAATTTAACAGCACCCCCCTAAATACCATACACCCTCCCCCATATATGTATGTAATGTTGGGTTGTCTGTCCCATGCCCCTTTTATATTGATTACTTACAATTGTTATATTTATTAAGGTAGAATATATACCCCACTTTTATATGTCATTGGCACCCAAAAGACAGTCTGCCCAGCAGGGACAACCTTATGTAACAGCTGCCAACCTGTGTGTCCCCTTTTCCTCTTTTTAACGACTTACCAAAAACCTATTGCACCACATATACAATATGGGTTGCTGCAATGTGGGGGTGGGTGCACCCTGTGGTCTGCAGTATTTGTACAATGAAGTTTTACAGATCAGGACCTCACCACCAGATGGGGGTTAAGGGGGGCTTTCCACCCATGTGTAAAATGAGAATAAATCTTAAAATTTAATATTGTATATATTTGCCCAGCTCTGGAGAGCTGCAGACAGGGTTTGATCACAGGGGGATAGCACATAATGCTTGCAGGCTTCACCCACTGCCTCTTGTATTGCCAATATATTATTTTCATGGCTTTGTTTGTAAGGCGCTACTGATTAGCAGCTGCTTATGACAAGGGACATATTTTGGGGATATGGGTATCATCAGCAATAACTGTTAGTTATCCAGTAAAGATGGTTAAGGGAGCATTTTGTGGGAGAGGAGACAGTGTCCCTTGCTTTATGTGATCTACCAGGCTTGGGTCTTTGCTTGGTTTGTCCCAAATGTAAGAAGAAGCAGCATATCTAAAATGGGGTTGGGGGGGGCGCAATACTTGCCTTGCCCTGGGCACTGACAACCCACGCTACGCCACTGGTGGATGGGTTGGCTGGGAAGGTAAGGAGGGAGGCAAGTGGGCAGCCCATCGCTGGAGGAGGCGGGAGGAGGGCGGGAGTGGGTGGGACCGCTCGGCCAAGCTATGGTGATTTATAAAAAAACACCCAAAAACTGCGTCATTGAAGGGGAAGTAGGGAGGAGGGCAGGGCCGCCATCAGGGGGTGACAGGGGTGACTCCTCTCAGGGGCCCAATGGGCTAGGGGGGCCCCATGAGGCAAGAACTAAAAAAAAAAAGAATTTTTTTTTTTTAAATTTTGGCAGTCACCAGTGGGTACTACAGCAGAGTGCTAATTGAGCATGGGAAATGTTATTAAAAGGTGTAAAGTATTAGCATTTGAGAGGATTTCTGAGTGTGCACTAAAGCACTATGCACAGTGTGAGACAGTCTTGGCACTTTGTTTGTACAGTGTGTGCCTGAGTCAGACGGCTGATCACTTTCATTTGCAGAGGAGGTAGGAATTACTTAGCAAATGTTTTTTATTTCTTTGTGCAATTTAAGATTGTAACTTCAGTGTGGTAGTAGTTGTATGGTGGGGCCAGGGGTCCATAAAAACACATTTTTTTTAGCAGCAGTGTATTTATGATTATTTGACAATGCTGTAGAAATTCTATATTTAAAACCATGCAGAAATGTTTCCTCCTCAATACACAAATGATATATATTACATTACAGTTTACTACCCCTTTATGCAAGGACTTTACAGATACAAGGAGGCATTTTATCTAAGATTTTTACATCTGCATAACATGTTATACTCTCAGACTAAAATTGCTCAGTGTTTGAAATGAGACAGGTTAACTTAAAACTGTTCAGTTTACACTACAGCTGACTTAATTTTGAAATGCATACCAACAAACTTAAATCCTGCATTTAACCAGATCTAATGGTATGGGTACCACAGCTTATGGTTCCACCAAGACCATATAGAGTACCGCATTTTCAAAATCCACAAGTACAGCTGACAGATGGGAACATTTGTACACTATATTTGAAGTGGTGCTCTTGGTTGGGGAAAATGGGGAAAATATCAAACAAACATATGTCAACCTTCTAAAAGTACTTTTCTTCATCTAGCCATCTACCCAGATTACTAATGTAAAATTTTGAATTCACAGAATTATTTTTGTTTGCACATTTACAAATATGATTCTTTAAAAAGTGATCTCTTAATTTCTGCATTTTTTTTATCATGCATGTCACACACTGTTGATTAAGGGGATGCAAGGTGCATAAATGTTTCCTCCTGTGAGTGTTTCTGTGGGTGTCTGTGTTTATGTCTTTGTGCTTTGGTTTGTGTCTCTATGAGTGTCTATGTATTTTTTTTTCTGTTGGTATCTCTGTGAGGGTGGGTGTGTATGTCCTTGTGCATTTTCTTTGGATGTCTGTGAGGGTGTGTCCATATGTCTTTGAACTTTTTCTATGGGTGTCTCTGTGAGAGTGGGCATGTGTTTGTCTTTGTGTATTTTCTCTGGATGCCTCTGTGAGGGTGGGTGTGTATGTCTGTGTTTTCTGTGGATGTCTCTGTGAGGGTGTGTGTGTTTATGTATGTCTGTGTTTTCTGTGGATGTCTCTGTGAGGGTATGTATTTTCTGTGGGTGTCTCTGTGAGGGTGTGTGTATGTCTTTGTGTGTTTTCTGTGGATGTCTCAGTCAGGGTGTGTGTATGTATGTCTTTCTGTGTTTTATGTGGTTGTCTTTATGTGTGTGTATGTCTTTGTGTGTTTTCTGTGGGTGTCTCTGTGTGTGTGTGTATGTCTTTGTGTGTTTTCTGAGGCTGTCTCTGTTGGTGTTTCCTTTGGTGTATGTGCAAGTTTGAGTCTGTGTGTGTGTGTCCATTGTCTGTTCCTTTTTAGGACATTTTGACCTTAATACTGATTATTCACATCTTTCTACAGACTTTGAGGCTAATGAGACCTTTCCAGAAGTCACTAATCTACCATTTAACCTTTAAATTATTGTTTAGGCAGTTCAGGGCCCTTCCTTTCAGCCACTGCATGCTGTTGTCATCTTTTAGTTGGCATCTTCCTTTACAAAAAGATAATCAGAACTCCATATTTTGTTTTCTAAATCTCCTTTTTTTTTTTTACAAAAACTTTTTTTTTAAAACTGTAGTTTACCTCATTACTTGTCAGGTCAATGTAAACAAGTGCTGAGTGTCTGTTTGGGTGTCTGTGTCTCTTTGCGAGTTTGCTAGAGTGTCTATATGTGAATCCTAATGTGTGAGTGTGTGTGTGTTTCCGTGTATGTTACTACCTTTACAACATTTCCAAGTTTAAATAGACACTTAAGAATAAAGTGCATATACGTTTTAGTCACTTGGTCAAAAATTGCACATGTCAAAGGAGGAGGGGGGGGGCCTGATCAATGGTTAAGTCAGGGGCCCCAAAATTTCTAGTGGCGGCCCTGGAGGAGGGAGAAGGGGCAATGAGGGGATCCCATGTGGGATCCGTTAACAGAAAGGGATCTGGGAGGGGGTAGTGTATTGAGGGGGGTCAGCTACACTACAGAAAAAATGGGACTTATTTTATTTTTTTAAATTTTTGCCAATTTTGCAGCAAACTGGGTACTGGCAGACAGCTGTCAGTACCTAAGATGGTAGCAAATAGGTAGAGGGGGAAGGGTTAGAGAGCTGTTTTTTTTTTGGGGGGGGGGTAAGGGAGGTTGGGGTTAGGGGGAACCTACACTGCAGCAAATATATATATATATAAAAAAAAAAAAAGCTTTGATTTTCATACTGGCAGACTTTCTGCCAGTACTTAAGATGGTGGTGTCAATTGTAATGTGGGGGAGGGAATAGATCTGTTTGAGGGGGGTTAGGGAGGGATCAGGGGTGGGATGTGTCAGGTGGCAGACTGATCACTACCCTAAAGCTAAAATGAACCCTACAAGCTACCTAATTAACCCCTTCACTGCTGAGCAAGCATAATACAAGTGTGGTGAGTGGTGGCATTTAGCGGCCTTCTAATTACCAAAAAGCAATGCCAAAGCATATATGGCTGCTATTTCTGTACAAAGGGGATCCCAGAGAAGCATTTACAACCATTTGTGCCATAATTGCACAAGCTGTTTGTAAATAATTTCAGTGAGAAACCTAAAATTGTGAAAAGTTAACTTTTTTTTAATTTGATCGCATTTGGCTGTGAAATGGTGGTGTGAAATATATCAAAATGGGCCTAGATCAATACTTTGGGTAGTCTACTAAAAAAAAAAATATATAGTTTTGATAGGTAAATATAAAAAAGGCTCTATTTCTGTTTAAATGTAGTGATGGCAAAAATGCTAAAAATGCTCTGGTCTTTTAGGGAAGATTTTGTCTGAAATGCCCGGTCCTTAAAGGGACAGTAAACCTTAAAAATGATGTTATATAATTCTGCACATAGTGCAGAATTATATAACATTATATTAGCGCAATCTTTATAAAACAAAATTTCCCCTTTGAATTTAAAAAAAAACCTTCTTTTTCACAGACCCGCTCTCTGTGATCAGCTGAGCGGGTCTGTTTTTTTCAAACAGCGCATCGGGCCAGCTGTATAGTCACAGCCCGGCCGGACCGCGCCATAGCACTAAGTGCAGCTCGCTCCTGCTGTCTGACACACCCGCTCAGCAGATCACAGAGAGCGGGTCTGGGAAACAGCAGGTTTTTTTTTAAATTCAAAGGGGAAATTTTGTTTTAAAACGTTTGCGCTAATATAATGTTATATAATTCTGCACTATGAGCAGATTTATATAACATTATTTTTAAGGTTTACTGACACTTTAAGGGGTTAATATCTATTTAAATGCTGCCCTTTCAGAGCTTAAAGCTGGCAGCATAGAACAATTTTATCTCAATAAAAATAAAACATTGCAATATATATATTATTTTTTAGAAAGTAATGGTGGCTACATTGCCTAGTGGTTTCTGATGGTTGTATATCTACATATTATCAGAATTAAACACATCAGAATTATAAATTTAGGATGATAATTTAGCCTTCCAAACTTTTAGGCTAAATGTTGGCTGTCAGAACTAAGATATTGATTGCACAGAGAAGAATATAAGTTTGATTAACTCAGAGGCTCTTAGAGTTGATTAGCCTTTGTCAAATTCTGTGGGTTAAGCATGAATAATGGTGAACAATTATAAGCAATATCTAGGAGGAGAGCTTGACACATTAGCAGGTCATAGTCTAGAGAGACCTTATTAATAAAGTTCATTCTGGTGTAATTTTAGAATTTGTGACATTTTCCATAATCTTTCTCAATCTACTTCCCTATGGTCATTATACAAGTCTATTTCAAGCCTAAATTAGATACAATACTCAATAATTTAATAATCCTTTCATGTCTGTATTCCTCTCTCTGATTCAAAAAACTTTCACTAAGTCAAAGGGCAGGGGACTAACTAAACATATATCACAGCGAAAAATGACTCAATATAATAATATATAAGAGTAAATTAGAATTAATTCTTAATAGAACAGATAACTTCCAATGCATACTGCATAACATTATCATAATCAGTGAATTTATGATGAAAACATGGATATTCACCAAGTGAATATCCGAATTAATGCACTTGCTTATTTAAAGAGAACAAACAAATACTGACGAAATGCGTCAGTATTCATGTTTCCTTTAAACTAGCTTTATAGGGTTAAATACTTACCTATTGTGCACTGGAGAGACACACTAATCTTGACCCTTCCTCACAGATCCCCAGGCTGCGCTAATATGAGGCTTAGTGTTGCAGATCCCAGAGTCTTGCATTAAAGGATAAGGATCTATAGCACAGGTCTCGGGATCCACTACGATAAGTCCCTATAAGCGGGCTCCAGGGCTCTATGAAGTAGGATCAGGATTAAGCCGGCTCTCCAGTGCTCGAGAGGGTAAGTATAAGGCTACAGGTGAACATTTTCACCTGTAGCAAAGGAATATTTACATTTGTTTAAGAAAATGAATGTAAATGTTCCCCGAATATTTAGTATTGGTTTCGTTAAAAAACAAAAAACAAATACAGAATAGCAGACAGAAGAATATTCAGATGTTTAATTTTTCTGAATATTTATTCTGAAAGATTCGTCTGAAACTAGTTTTTCGCTGTTGCACAAGTCTAATATTCATAGATTTAAAAATAAAACACAAGGAGTATGGTATGCATGTTGTCTTGGGCCCTGTAGGCCTGTGTCTAGGGCAGCAGATTAAGGGAACATCTATGCTCTCAAAATGTTTTATTTATTATCAGTGACCCTGTCCCTTTAAATATCAGGAAGTGGGTTTTTTTGTTTTTGTTTAAATATTTACTGAGCATCAGTTATGCCATCCAAAGAGCGAGAAAACATTGTGAAGAAAAAAAAGTAGTGTTTCTTCCTACTAGAACTGCACACAAGGGGAAGTTTCACTGTAATAAAAAGAAAAACATTTTCATTTGAAACAAGCACAGATGTGACATAAAAGCGGCCAAGTTGTGTATTCAAAGAATCAAGGTTTTCAAATTGAAACATCTGAAATACAGCAAATAGATTTTTTTTCTTCCACTGGACTATTCTAATTTATGCATACTATTGGTCAATATACACTTTTTGTTGTTATCCCTCCAATCCCCACCTAGTTTATAAAGTGCAGGTCCAATAACTCCTGTATCAGTCTGCTTTGTTCTATATTGTTGCACACCTTCTATATCATTGTGCAATATGTTGGTGCTTAATAAACTCATTTACTTATTATTATTAAAAGTTCTTAACAATAATAATAATACTAATTAATTGGCAAAAAACTTATGTTGATGCCAGAGTTTAAGTGTTTTTTATCAAACGCTTAAAAGCAAGGAAATTCCTGACTTAACATATCAGGCATTTTGTATACAGATCATTTGGAACTGTTCTCATTGTTTATAGAGACCCCTTTAAAAGACAGGGAAAACAGCACTCTTTTAATGTATCAAAAAACACCTATTTATTTATACAGTTCCAACTTCCAGAACTGAAATAAAAAAATGAGAACATAAACAGGTGCAGTAAAAAGATTTTTTTACATTCATACATCTGAAACACCCATATGCAGTTTAATCATCTAGAGACATATATTTCCTACTATTGCAGAGGAAGAAAAATATGTGTGCACACAAAACTTAATAAAAAGTTATTTTTCAAAACATATAGTGGCCAGCGCTGGTACACTGTAAAAGAGAAAAAAGCATGCTATTTATAGCGTACCCATATATATGCAACAGATTGAACAGATTTGTCAGTTCATGTTCCAGTTCATGTTGAAAGTTCATGTTTATACCGGTATGCTGTTTGATAAAGTAAAGCCACAGTAATCTTGGAACGAAACGGAGCTACTTCCAATCAAAGACTTTTTTCTTCTATTTCTGATAGTAAAAAGTAAATAATCTGTATATGGATTTGCACCAGTAAGAGGTTATCAAGCCTCTATTTTAGAAAAACACGTCCTGAGAAATATAACATTTAATTATGTTCTCATTGTTTAGTTGGTAACTAGGAGACGTGATTTGATACTACACAGGTGCTAAGAATTAACAACACACCAATCACTGCTCTTTTGACGGTTTATATAGCAAGTGTATTTTAGATGTTTTTATATTAGCCTGATGAAACAGACCTATGTTGTCGGAGAAACACATTGCTTTTTAATAAATATTGGTTTTCATTTTAACATTTGCTTGCATTAGACCTTATCCTTTTTCCACCTGCTGCTTTGCCGCTGGGAACCAGTCAGCTGGGTGGTTGAGAAGCTCCAGCCTGCTTTATCTGCACGTAAGGGTGCCCTTGTGATGTAAGTGCAATATTCCCTATTGTTATTTACAAAAGTCAAACTGTGGCTTTTGTGTCTCTACCATACAGGAGTTGTTCGCTTGAGTTTCGTTAGGACCCACTTCAGAAGCAGTTTGCCTGGATATCAGTTAGTTGGACAAATGGAAAGTACCTGCCTGCCTCATTAGCACCATATGGGTGCTTTTCGTATGTGAGTAGCCATTTTGCTATATATACACCTTTTTGCCAGACTGTACTAGGCCATTCGGCACCTCTGTGTTTCTTCTTTTTCTAGATTGTCTTCACCATCAGGATCCAGACCATTGTCTGGTAGAGAGCAGCCACGTGTTTGATTTTTATTTCCATTTTTTTATTTTTTTATTGGACTTTCTCACATTTGACATTTATTGATATTTTGTGTCACATTATATTTTGTATTCTGTTTATATATTTTTAGAGAGTGCCCCCTAGTGATCACTTGCTTCAGCATCTACCTACATTTATAATTCCTGGCTTAACCCTTTAAGTGCACATGGCGATATGTGATCATCATCCGCACAATGGGGCCTATTTACCATTGTGTGAGCGGACATGTTCCGATATTGAGGATCATGTCCACTGCACATCGATAAATGCCGACCACATACACTCTCGGCATTTATCATTGCACCAGCAGTTCTGATGAACTGCTGGTACAATACCGCCCCCTGCAGATTCGCAGCCAATCGGCCTCTAGCAGGGGGTGTCAATCAACCCGATCGTATTGGATCGGGTTGATTTCCGGAAATGTCTGTCCACCGCCTCAGAGCCATACAGAGCTTGATAAATAGGCCCCAATGTATTTACTGCGTCATGCAGAGAAAGCGAGCTTTAGGAGCTCATTGCAGCCCCCCCCCCCCCTGCACTTTTACCCAATCTCTGGCGGTGTAGGGATCTGGCGTCTCCCAGTGACATCACTAAGCCAGGCTGCTTTTCTAAGGCACCTACACTGTTTCTGTTTTTAATATGATTTAATAAATGGTCTATTTGTGTATCTCTTTACAGAAGGGCAAGGCTCACTGGGAACTTAATGTGCCTTAGAGAAGCGCCTCGGTTTCCTAAAGTCTTGCAAGGGAGCTACTGATTACATGTGGTTATATCAGTATCTTATACAATTAAAACGTGAGTTTACTTTAATGATCTGAATTACTGGATCAGCACACTACGTTTGTTACTTTGCTTCAGGCAAGTAGTCTAAGCACACATTTTATTACAGATACTAATACTCAGGTGTAATGTAGATTTAAGCTCAGTGTTATCTGCACAATGGAGCCTGATAGTCGGTTAGATCGTACAGTGATTTAAACTTGATTCTCAAGTAAATTCTGTCTTTCTTTTACAAATCTTAAATGTTTTTTGACTGAATAAAATGAACTACGGAAGCTGATTTAAGCTACTATTTTGAAGCCTCATTGATTACAGTGATTGAGCATTCTCATCCACATTTCCCTTTGATTTACATGGCAACAAACTGATACAATATCATTGGACTAAGAGTTGCAAAGTTATTTGTATTATTCATATTAAAAATATCGTTCATCCGGCAAACTAAACTAAGATGGCCTCCGGCAGTGAAATAACAGCTCTGTGAATGCGTGGCATCCGGCTTCCTCAATGTATGCGAAATACTTGTGCATGTGCAGTGCTATTTCAATGCCAGCAGCCATCTTAGTTAAGGTTGCCGGCACATTGGTGAACAGTGAGTGTAGGGGGTGCTTCAGATTTTGATGCCTACAGGCACCTGGGTTGCAAATCCGGCCCCGAGTGTGTCTTGGGGGGTTTAAGTATAAACATAAAAAAAAAAGTATACACAAGTTTTAAGCACAACATATCTACTAACCCCTCTAACAGGTGATCAAAAAGACCTAGTGAATGCCAAGACCCCTTGCTTTAAAGCCCCTAAGCCCTTATTTAAAATGAAGCTCCTATATTAGTAGCCAGGTGATCACTGTGGTAATAGTGAGCACCTGGTGTGAATAAATATACATATATTTGCACAGAGGCTCATGGGAGCCCAATGTGCTGATTAAAGTTACATAACTATACTGAAAGCAGCCGCTGTCATAGCTGCCCCAACCCTAAATGAATGAGGGGATATCTTATTAGGATTCAGCCCTGCCTTTTCAGACGCCCATCCTAGGACCCTACGGAATTGAAATCTCGTGAGAGGAGTACCGTCCTGGTGAATTAGAAACCTGTGAGAACCCACTGGCCGCATATCCGAGAAGGCCTTAAACAAAGCATAAGGGCAACTTAACGTTCCCTGGTTTGTAGGGAGCGAAAACCATGCACCCCTACTTTCCTGATCCACCTTGGATCTAGGGATAAATAACAATACCCCATTTTCTTCTAATTTACATGTTCACACAATACCCCTCCAACTTTTGCAGTCTTTGACTGTCGTACTAATTCTCCCACTCTAAGGGCCCCATGAAATGCCATTGCAAAGGCTGCGGAAAAAAAGCTGCACCTCATAGACTGAGGAGCAGACATCAGGCAAAACCTGGAGTAAAAGGAGTAACCATCAGCGGTTATGGGTTCCTGAATATCTGGTCATCTTACCTCCGACCTCCCCCAGCCCCAAAGAATTTGTTGAACCAAAAACATCTGGCCATGGCTCCGCACTCCACTTACCATTCAGGTAAGCTCCGTAGCCAAAAGCTCCTGCAGCATCAGTGAATAAGTGCATGGAATGTGTGGACGTCTGAGGTTTGCACCAAATGCAAACCTCATTGAAATCCCTCGGAAACTGATTATATATCTGGAGATCATTCCTCATGTCTTTGTCCTTGCCTTCGGGGAAGTCAGCCCAGGTAACAAGTGCTCCATCCTTTTTAGAAAAATTCTTCCCATTGGGATAACTCACCTCGCAAAGTTAAGTAGGCCCAACAGGGCTTGCAATTCCTTCAGCATGCAGGAGGAAGAAAAAGCAATTCTTCTAAACTCTGCCAGCATCTTCTGAATTTTATCCGCCGGGTGTCTACATTCCTCTACCACGGAGTCAATTTCTATCCCTAAGAATGTAAGACATGTACATGGGCCTTCAGTTTTTTCCTCTGCTAGGGAGACACCAAAATTATTCATCAAAATTCTCATGGTGTGCAGGAGCAGCTCGCATTCCCTGGAACCAGGTCTTCCTACCAATAAAATGTCGTCTAAATAATGAGCAATTCAATCTTCCCCTGCCACCTCAGCCACAGCCCAATGAAAGAAGGTGCTGAAAGCCTCAAAGTAAGCGCAGTAGATCGAACACCCCATAGGGAGACAACGATCAAAATAGTCGTATCTGTTGAAAAAACATCCCATTAAGTAAAATGAAATTGCGTGGATAGGTAGTAACCGGAAAGCTGATTCCACATTTAACTTCACCAGCAGGGCACTTCGTCCTGCCTTCCGCACTACCATTAGAGCATTGTCAAAGGACTGATAGTGCACTGTGCTCGCTCGGCCGGGATGGCATCATTCACCGACTTACCCTTGGGGAATTAAAGGTGTTGAATCATCCTAAATTTCACCGGATCCTTCTTTTGCACCACTCCTAATGGGGAAATAACTATCCCCGGTATTGGCTTTTTCCAAAAGTGGCCCGCCATGCAACCCAGAAAAACCTCCTTACCCAACTTCTCCCTTAGTGCATCAGGGAACTGGTATGCAGATTTCAAATTCCTGCGCGTCGTGGAGCCCGTAACCTTACCCTGAACAGGAATGAGGAAGCCCTCCTGCAGGCCTTCACTCAGCAAGGCTGCCGAACCCTTATCTGGGTACAAAGCGAGCCATGGTCTAATTGCGGCTACCTTCAGTGGGGTGACTGCCCTTACCAGCAGCAGTGCCTCTTGGTCCTGTCCTCTCCTGTTTCTCAAATTTTTTAACTCAATCTGTGGTGGGGTGAGGCATGGCAAAAGGAAAACACAGTTCCCAGTGCGCAATGCTTGTCCTGGAATTTCCAACAGACCCTGGCGGGACGCCTGCGAAATCTGTTGGCAGCACGTACCGGTGGTGTACAAGTAGGAGGATCAGAAGTCCCAGTGACCTTTTCTGGACCCGGTCAGGCCTAGAGAGGCATCTCCACACATCCAAAATCCAGGAGAACATTACCTACCATTTTCCTGCGAAAGGCCTCATCGTAATCACGCCAGGCTCCTTCGCGATAATTCTCCTCAATAATCTCCATGTTTTTTATGTATTTCAATATGGCCAAACACTGATCGGGCCTCTTCTCCAAATAGCAAGAAGAGTAGACCCTGAAACATCTCCTCCACTCCCGTGAACGTATCCGGGCATTGGAATTTTTTCGGCCCGGTCCCATCTTTGGCTCTCTCCTTTTGCCTCAAGGCTTCTACAGAGAGTTCAAAGATGTTCACGTACTTCCCGTCCTGAATGCGCTTGACCGTCTTAGTTTTAAGATGCTCATGCAAATCATATGAGGACCAGGAGTGCGTATCACCGTGGAGTGCCACCTTGTGGTTGGCAGGCCCACGTATATCAGTGAGTCTGGTTCAGGGTTGGGATGCCCTAGCTGACATATCAGAGGTAACAGGTTAAGATAACCGTTGTAAACCTTTCCTAGCAGCCTCTTTTTCCTCTGTCAACCACCTAAGCATCCTATACATACATTTATGCCTTTGGCATCTAAACCCAAAGCCTTATAATTCTCAGAACCAGAGTCATCCGAAGATGACGTGAAACCCCTAAACCCCACTGAGGACTCACCGGTTTGTGACCCCGTCCTTGTCGGTTAAGTCACCACACCTGAAGTCGATGGACGCTCATCCTCCGACACGATGGAATCAGCACTGCTCTCCATCCCTCTTTCCAGGTCACTCCCTGAGTCTCCAGTTGTTGCCATATCGCTATACTGGAAAACAGAATGCAAGAGAGGTATACCACGCAGGGGAAGTTTAGCTCTCCCCTTCCCCCTATTCACACTCTGATCACACCTCCTTTCAAGCACTCTGGGCACACATGGGCACTTACCTCGCCCACCTCTCACTTGCACACTCTGTTCTTCCTCTGAAAAATCCTCAATTTCATCACTAAAGTACACTGTCTTAGGGGTCTGGGGTGGAGGCTTCCTACGACTTCTAGTTGGCGCCATTTCCATTTGTGATGGGTGACCCTGCTTAACTGTTCATCTAGTGACCACTTTCCTAGCAGTCACCTGAGAAGCTACACCCCAGACACAATCTCAACCTCATCCATACTGCCATCATTCGTACCAAAAACCATGCCTGTGGAATCCATGTCCACATTATCACCCACGTCCATACTCATACTAGGTCTTAGAGGTGCCTCCACACCTTTATTGTGGCCTGTTGTGGTCTTTAACACTGATCCCGCACTCGCGCTTTTATTGTCCCCCATTTTCCTAATTCCTGAACCCCTTCCAGTTCCAGATTGTCCTATAGTAGCTCCGCTGCCCCTCTAATAACAGTACTAGGCCTCTGTAATAGTTGTGCACCTACCGCACTTTTAGGCCTACCTCCTGGGGCATCAAATGGCTATACCAGAAGTGACGCCACCAGAAGTGACATCACTGGAATTACCGTCGCTGGAGGACCTGAGACTCAAAGTCGACGCAAAGAAGGCCGAAGCCACTGGAGGAGTGCGTGGACTTTCGGAAGATGGACCCTGGACTGCGGAAGACCTGCCAGGAGCCCCGGACATCGCCACCTCCATCATCTAGAAGAGGGACACCTCCGCCGAAATGGATTCGCTAGTCAACACCGTTGAAGGCCCAGGTAAGGCCCCGACACTTCCACTATGCCCACCACCAATGTTAGGAAGTTGTATAGGCCAATTGGAATGAACAGGGAAACTACGGGAGGGACCTGCGACCACATCATCAAATTGAGAAAGCCCAGCCTGGGCCACAGGGCCCAATAACTCAGATGGTGCATCCGGGAAGCCCAAATCACCATGTGCCCCCCAGCCACCCTCCGGATCAACGGCCTCCAAGGGCTGATCAGGAATCTCATTTATATTTGTGTAGCTACCTCCCTCACCAGACCCACCCTGGGAAGGAACATAGGGAAGGTTAAGTAATGGAGTATGACCCACCGCATCAGACGAAGGTGCGATCCATTCCTATGCTTCACTTTCCTCAACGATTTCTCTTTCTGCAGATTCCTCTGGGGCTTCCATGAATCGTTTTGGAGGTACCTTAACTCTTTTAGAACGCTTCATGTGAAATCTTCAAAGAAACAAGCAGAAAAAGCATTTGGACTTCCTGTACAAGTCTTAAAAAGGTAAGCCAAACCCCTCCTCTCTAACTGCAACATTTGTTTCACACATACACACACACAAGAACACTCTAACTCCTCCGTCCTGGCCTTAACCCTTATGTGCATTCCAGGCAATTTGCCTTACATTTCCTTTGTTAGATTAATATACTTTATAACATTTTTTTTTTATTTTAAATAAATTTTTATTTGGTGTTAATATGAAAGGTAACACTTGGGGACACGCAGGACCCCTGTTCAAACATACACAAACAAAAGGATCGGACACGCAGGTCCGGTTGCAATAGCTGTCAAAATATTGATACATCATAAATAAATTGCAGGGATTTGTGGTGAAAATAGTTCACCAAGATTGAACCCTAGTGTGGGCTCTGAATATGAGAGGGGGGGGGGGGAGGTGGTACTTATAGATTACATTTAATGCTCCATAGAACAAGTCAGGATAAGTTGCAGTAATATGTATTAATGGATTTGAATCTAGCACACGCTGAACCTAGCACACATTGTGATCAGCACACATTATACCTAGCACACAGGATACCTAGCCCACTGTACCTAGCTCACACTATACCTAGCACACGCCGTATCCAGCACCCGTCTTGCCGAGCACACGTGGTACCTAGCAAACATTATACCTAGCACACGTTATACCTATACATTGTACCTAGCACACATGGCACCTAGCATCCATTGTACCTAGCTCACGCTATACCTAGCACACGCCGTACCCAGCATCCACTTTGCCTAGCACACGCAGTACCTAGCACACGTTGAACCTAGCACACATGATACCTAGCACACATGGCACCTAGCACACACGATACCTAGCACACATGATACCTAGCACACACGATGCCTAGCACACATGAGTCCTAGTTCACGCTATTCCTAGCACACGCCGTAGCCAGCACCCGCCTTGCCAAGCACACGCGGTACCTAGCACGCATTGTACCTAGCACACATTGCACCCAGCACACATGGTACCTAGCACACATGGTACCTAGCACACATTGAACCTAGCACACATTGTACCTAGCACACACTGTACCTAGCACACACTGTACCTAGCACACATTGTACCTAGCACACAGGGCACCTAGCACACATGGCACCTAGCACACATGGCACCTAGCATCCACCGTACCTAGCTCATGCTATACCTAGCACACGCCGTACCCAGCATCCACCTTGCCTAGCACATGCGGTACCCAGCACAAGTTGAACCTAGCAAACATTGTACCTATCACATATGATACCTAGCACACATTGTACCTAGCACACATTGTACCCAGCACACATTGTACCCAGCACACATTGTACCCAGCACACATTGTACCCAGCACACATTGTACCTAGCACACATTGTACCTAGCACACATGGTACCTAGCACACATGGCACCTAGCACACATGGCACCTAGCACACAATGTACCTAGCACACATTGTACCTAGCACACATTGTACCTAGCACACATGGCACCTAGCACACTTGGCACCTAGCATCCACCGTACCTAGCTCACGCTATACCTAGCACACGCCGTACCCAGCACCCACCTTGCCTAGCACACGCGGTACCCAGCACACGTTGAACCTAGCAAACATTGTACCTATCACATATGATACCTAGCACACATTGTATCTAGCACACATTGTACCTAGCACACATTGTACCCAGCACACATTGTACCCAACACACATTGTACCTAGCACCCATTGTACCTAGCATACATTGTACCTAGCACACATTGTTCCTAGCACACGCCGTATCCAGCACCCGTCTTGCCGAGCACACGCGGTACCTAGCATACATTATATCTAGCACACGTTATACCTAGCACACATTGTACCTAGCACACATGGCACCTAGCATCCATTGTACCTAGCTCACGCTATACCTAGCACACGCCGTACCCAGCACCCACCTTGCCTAGCACACGCAGTACCTAGCACACGTTGAACCTAGCACACATGATACCTAGCACACATGATACCTAGCACACATGGCACCTAGCACACACGATACCTAGCACACACGATACCTAGCACACACGATGCCTAGCACACATGATGCCTAGCACACATGAGTCCTAGTTCACGCTATTCCTAGCACACGCCGTAGCCAGCACCCGCCTTGCCAAGCACACGCGGTACCTAGCACGCATTGTACCTAGCACACATTGCACCTAGCACACATGGTACCTAGCACACATGGTATCTAGCACACATTGTACCTAGCACACATTGTACCTAGCACACACTGTACCTAGCACACACTATACCTAGCACACATTGTACCTAGCACACAGGGCACCTAGCACACATGGCACCTAGCATCCACCGTACCTAGCTCATGCTATACCTAGCACACGCCGTACCCAGCATCCACCTTGCCTAGCACACGCGGTACCCAGCACAAGTTGAACCTAGCAAACATTGTACCTATCACATATGATACCTAGCACACATTGTACCTAGCACACATTGTACCCAGCACACATTGTACCCAGCACACATTGTACCCAGCACACATTGTACCCAGCACACATTGTACCCAGCACACATTGTACCTAGCACACATTGTACCTAGCACACATGGTACCTAGCACACATGGCACCTAGCACACAATGTACCTAGCACACATTGTGCCTAGCGCACATTGTACCTAGCACACATTGTACCTAGCACACATGGCACCTAGCACACTTGGCACCTAGCATCCACCATACCTAGCTCACGCTATACCTAGCACACGCCGTACCCAGCACCCACCTTGCCTAGCACACGCGGTACCCAGCACACGTTGAACCTAGCAAACATTGTACCTATCACATATGATACCTAGCACACATTGTACCTAGCACACATTGTACCTAGCACACATTGTATCCAGCACACATTGTACCCAACACACATTGTACCTAGCACCCATTGTACCTAGCATACATTGTACCTAGCACACATTGTACCTAGCACACATGGCACCTAGCATCCACCGTACCTAGCTCACGCTATACCTAGCACACGCAGTACCCAGCACACGTTGAACCTAGCAAACATTGTACCTATCACATATGATACCTAGCACACATTGTACCTAGCACACATTGTACCTAGCACACATTGTACCCAGCACACATTGTACCTAGCACACCTGGTACCCAGCACACATTGTACCTAGCACACCTGGTACCCAGCACACATTGTACCTAGCACACACCGTACCCAGCACCCTCCTTGCTGAGCACACGCGGTACCTAGCATACGTTGAACCTAGCACACATGATACCTAGCACACATGGAACCTAGCACATGCTGTACCTAACCCACGCTGAACCTAGCCCACATTGTACCTAGCATACATGGTACCTAGCACACATGGCACCTAGCACACATGGTACCTAGCACACATGGTACCTAGCACACATTGTACCTAGCACACATTGTACCTAGCACCCACTGTACCTAGCACCTACTGTACCCAGCACACACTGTACCCAGCACCCGCCTTGCCGAGCACGCGCAGTACCTAGCACACATGATACCTAGCATACATGATACCTAGCACACATGATACCTAGCATACATAATACCTAGCACACATGAGACCTAGCACACATGATAGTTTCTAGAGTCAGTTATAAATTTCCACATAGCATACAGTGTAGGAGTAAGTAAATGTAGAACTTGTCATATCTACCATCTCAACATACTGTCATTTAACCCACTCCATGTCAATAAAATTAAAGTACCTAGCACACATAGTACCTCCCCAAATACATTGCCCGGAGAGGGAATAATAACAATGCTCAATGGCATTGTCATATCTTAATCAATAAGTATGCGTACATGCTAGGTATTTTCCACACATGACGTATTGCTGGAGAGATAAGGAATTACAAACTACATATGCATTGGTACGTACCATGTAGTGTACATCTGACATTGGAAAACTCTAACCTGTGAAGTTATAGTTAGCATTAAACTTAGGGATAAAGTACGTACTTCATTCATATTACTCTGTGTAATGAGTCCGCTATAGACTAGTCTACGTAGGATTTTTTTAAAATTTATATGGAATATCCTAAAAAACATTCAAACAGTAAATAGCTAAAGGTACATTAGGGACAGAACATTTTTGTGTCTATGAGCCATGATATGGGATATCACAAAGAATTAGATCAGTGCATGACAAGCAAACCTAATTGTGATCATCAAGGGCATGGAATCTGTTAGTGTACATTGCTAGTAAGGTAACATCGTCATGTCTCCTAAGTTCCAAATTGCTTCAGGAGAAAAGCAGAGTCAGACAGTAGTATGTAAGCACAAAATCCTGCTTTGTCCCCATTGCCAGTTCCCGCTTTAATATCCTTGATGGTTCGTGAGTAATCCACAAGTCTCCCCTAAATCAAGAAGTAAAGCCAGTCTCTCGACCTGGAAACTGGAGTCATGACTATATGGCTCAGCTGCATCAGCTTTAATACTTGCGCAGGCTCTATCGCAATAAATTCCCTGTTACCAAGATCCTCAGTATTGCCAAGATAGATTAATGGTAAGTGCTGGGGCCCCACAGTTCAGCCATACATACAGTCCGTTAGCGTAGGGCTTTTAACAGAGACATTATCAATAGTGGCTGTATTTAGAGGATAGAAGACGCCTACCAGCGTGGCTGTAATGGAGTCATGATCTTCTTTGAGCAGCTGCGTTAGCTCAGCTAGTAGGGTATGATGAGTTGCCATAGGAACCTTTGAAGTGTAGTTTAAAGGGAGAAAAAACAAATTTAAAGCGTTTTCTGCGCTATTTACAGCTGCAATACTAGCCTTATAACAATGCGACCGCAGAGATATACAGTAAGCCGCGGTAGGTCCGTGCGGAAGCCAGATAATACTTGCGGTTGCTTGTACTGGTACATTCTCCCTCCGTTGCGCAGTATGTGAAAATGTCCCAATATCTGCGATCACTGTAGGCCACGTGTCTGCAGCTATAAACCAAAGATCAGTAGCGTGACCACCAGGGAAATAAGGCGTCTGTCCAGACCTTTTATGTTCATTAAGAATGTTCCATGGTAGATGTTTAAATCATCTTATTGCTGGAGCTGCAACTGAATGTGACCGCTAACGTTCCCGGCTGGCTCTGAACATTTCCTTTCTTTTTATCAAGCATCTTTCAGCCAGCCAAGACCGTATGGGATTCACATTATAGATATATTTATTTTGCTGTACTGAGGTATTAATTGCCACTGGCTGTATTTCAGCAGCGGATTGCAAATTGATAGTGGCGCTGCCTACATGCTTGTAACGGCTGCTGGGTGTATTCAGGGTCTTACATAGTTGTACTCAGCACATTACCTTGTTTTATTTTTCCTCCGTGTTTGTCCCTTTAGGCCTGGTTCTGTGCAGCTGTTATCATTCCACTGCCGTCCCCTACAGTCTGAAGGTGTTTTACAATACACTCAATGTGGAACTGACAGCAGGTAGTGAACTTGAGATTGCTGCGGTCGACTGCGGCCTACCCGCGTTGTTTAGATAGCTTCCATGCAGCACTTTCAAGAGCTGACTTTGGTTTCATGCTGCTCTGTTGGATCGTAACGATTCACTGCATGTATCCTCCTCCTTTAGACAGTATAATTTGCTGCTCTACAGTAGCCTCACATCAACGTTAGGACATATTAATGGCTATTTTAATATGTAGGGAGCTCAGAGCTCCCAGATGTGCAGCCATCTCCATCAAGCGCTGGCCATACTTTATAACATTTAAACCTCTAAATGTCTGCCTGTTTGAAAGGCTCTATTGACAGCCTCTTAATCACATGCTTTTTTATTTGCTTTTGCAATGTGTTCACGCCCGGGGAGTTATTTAAGAGTTTGGACAACAATACTAAATGCAAGTCCATAGATAATAAATAAAAAGTCATGTGATCAGGGGGCTGTCAGGGTTATAAAGGGATTATCTATCTTTTAAAGCAATAAAAATTATAATGTAGACTGTCCCTTTAAAATAAATGATGAGTTTCAAATTCACTAACATACATTTCAGAATTGATTTACATACAGTATCCTACAAAAGTGAGTACACCCCTCACATTTTTGTAAATATTTTATTATATCTTTTCATGTGACAACACTGAAGAATGTAAAGTAGTGAGTGTACAGCCTGTATAACAGTGTAAATTTGCTGTCCCCTCAAAATAACTCAACACACAGCCATTAATGTCTAAACCGTTGGCAACAAAAGTGAGTACACCCCTAAGTGGAAATGTCCAAATTGGGCCCAATTAGCCATACTGTTTTTTGCGATATACCTAGTTTTGATTAAATGTTTCCTTTAAAATGTATTTAATTGATAACTTTAATTGTGCACAAAATTCACCTCCAGTAGGATGGTAGTCTATGTGAAAAATCCTTTGATACCCTCTCATGCTCTGGGTAACCGCATGTATTGTTACACTAACTGCACTTGCAGCATATGCGGGTAGAGAATGTGTGTGCACACAGCCTGCCTATGTATCCACAGTTACCCCTGTGCACAAAAAATATATATTTTTTTTAGAAAGGCAGAATAATGCACAAATGGGATTTATCAAATTTAAAATGCAATGCTTTGCATTTGACCTTTATGCTTCTTTAAGTTCAAGTCTGCTTGTCCTTGAGGAATAAAGTTGGACATTCTGCTTTGAATGGTTTTGTCTGTGATTCTTCTTTATCTCCATCCTCCCTTGCTGATAATACAGCATCTCTCCATACTTTCTTCTTGCCTCTCAGTCTTAGACATGAGATCTCCTATTATCTTTTCAAATACAAAATCTCTGAAGAGAGCTTGAATTCAGGCTTTCTGACTGCTTTTATCATTGATTAATTTTGGTTCACTCTAAAGAAAGTTCTTTTGTGAGAATGTATTTCTTAGAAATAAAAGCATTGACAGGTAAGAGAACAGCGGATCCTTGTCATAGAAACTATAAGCCAGGTTTGTGATATTAAAATCTTCTGTAAATGTTCTATGACTGAAGGTGATTATGACGCATTCAAACAGAATTTCTCTTGTTGGTGCCTCTAGGCAATCATTTGAATGTTAAGAGATAGTGAAAAGTATATTTTCAACACTTAAAGGGACATGAAACACAAAGAGCCAGATTACAAGTGGAGCAGTATTTAACGCTTCCGCTTGCACGCTAACTCTGCTAGTAAGTAAGGTTTTTGCACTTGCGTCGGGAAACACTCGTATTACATGTTGAAAGTAAAAAGTTTCTGCTTGCTGCTAGCCCAATGCGTGTAAAAAGCTGAAGGTACAATATCATGATTGTGTTAACAGTCCCCCATAGAAGTCAATGAATGAAAACAAGTGGGAAAAACCCTACTCGCGTGCAAACCCAATTGCATATTTTTTAAAGTGCGCTAACCCGATATGAAAATATTAATAATTCACATTCCAATGTTCTTCACATAACATAATATGTTCTATTTTCATAAATACATATTTCTACATATATATGATGTTATTGTCACAATATATATCTATAAATAGATATACAGTATATATACCATATGTATATACAATTATATATAGGTTTAGCTATATACATATATATATATATATATATATATATATATATATATATATATATATATGAATATCTATTTATAAATACATACAACATGTTCTGCTATGTGGGGAACATTGGAATGTGAAATATTTACAGTAAATACACACTATAACAATATTAAAGGGACAGTCAAGTCCAAAAAAAACTTTCATGATTCAGATAGGGCATGTAATTTTAAACAACTTTCCAATTTACTTTTATCACAATTTTGCTTTGTTCTCTTTGTATTCTTAGTTGAAAGCTAAACCTGGGAGGTTCTTATGCTAATTTCTTAGACCTTGAAGGCAGCCTCTGCATTTGACAATTTTTCACCACTAGAGGACGTTGGTTCATGTGTTTCATATAGATAATATTGAGCTCATGCACGTGAATTTACCAAGGAGTGAGCACTGATTGGCTAAAATGCAAGTCTGTCAATCTCTATGGTTAATTACTCACACTTCACCTGTTAATAACACTACACAATATTAAAAGGGATCAGTGATCATACAGGCTCTTCAACCTGTGATGTAATCACTAAACTTACATCACCATTTTGCCTGTCTGTATTCCTGCGCATTTGGTTGTTGGATTATGAAATTAGATTAGTGAGACAGATAAAGATTTACTGCTGTTTTCAGGAGGTAAAGAATTAAGAATTCAGGGGTATTAACGGAGAAGTGTTTTAGGATTGTGCACCCTGAAAAAAACACACTGACAGTACCGGCCAAGGTTCAGAAATCCTTTTCAGATACCAGGTGCGACCTGACGTGAGTTAGAGGGGCAAATGCTTCCCCCAGATTTTTGCTCTTAAAATCCAACTGTAAGCACCCACTTGATTTGATGAGAATGAACCATAGTATTTAAAAGCATGTGCAGCTCATTTGTACAGTAAGCAGTTCTCTCCTGCTGCACGTGTTACACTGGCTTAATTGTGCTCACAGCATATTTTTACCCCTTGAAGAGTAGTGCAAAAGAGATGGAAAAATATGTTAGGTTTATGCATTTTTAAGTCAATGTATTGGGACCTTATTGGCAGTTATACACAGTATACAGCATTCAAATGACACCTTCATTTTTTTTTAAAAGTATTTCAACAGGATTTTGCATTACTAGTAACTTAGTCTCGGTTGTTACTTTCTCGGTTGTTACTTGATACAGTGTTCTACAGATAAAACCACAAAAAAGTATGGATACAGGGAGTTTATAAAAAATAAATGCAAAACAAATATTAAAGTAAAAAATTAAACTGTCATGATTCAGATAGAGCAGGCAATTTAAAGCAACTTTCTAATCAAACTCCTTTTATCAATTTTTCTTCGTTCTCTTGGTATCTTTATTTGAAAGGGCAGGAATGTAAGCTAAAGAGCCGGCCCATTTTTGGTTCAGGACTTGGGTAGCGCTTGCTGATTAGTGACTTTATTTAGACACCAATCAGCAAGTGCTACCCAGGTGCTGAACTAAAAATTGGCAGGCTCCTAAGCTTACATTCAAATAAAGATACCAAGAGAACAAAAAAAAATAATTTTGACTAGACTATCCCTTTAAATATACATTTTTTTAATAAAACATACTTAATACAGCATACCTAAAGGGATAATAAAGTAAAAAGGAACCTATAATGTACTGGATAGAGCATGACATTTTGATTAACTTTTCCATTTACTTATATTATGAATAGTGCTTAGTTCTCATGGCATCATTTGTTAAAAAAAAACTATTTTAGGTAATCTCAGGGGCCTACACATGTTTTTAGCCATCTGACAATAGTGTTTGCAATAATCTTTGTAGAAATGTTATACATATAATCACTTCTGCATCAAAATGCTGAACGCACATGGACACTCCAAAGCTTCTATCAGCCTACCTAGGTTTACTTTTCAACAAAGGATACCAAGAGAGCAAAGCAAATTTAATAAAAGAAGTCAATTGGAAAGTTGTTTAAAGGGGATTAATGAAGGGTATTCCTAATATTCCTATAACAAAGATAGATAATCAATTAGCAATCACACAATATATAAATATATATCACAAAACCCTGGATTTGCTTTATAGAGCTGAAAAACTGAGATGTGCTTCTTTGAAATCAAAGCATACACGAGCATAACAAAACCAATCAAGGAGATGACCAAATTGTAAGAACTATGAAGCTCTCTCTTTTACATTGGGCTTCTTGTACTACCTTATTGGATTTGCAGTTTGATCCATTTCCCACAGATGCTTTCTATAGATTTGTAGCATTGTTTTCCCTTTTGACTGTGATTACTTTAAGTATTTGGTGAAAGGAGTATTTAGAAGGAGGTTGCATCTCCCTCGGAGATCACACATCTTGATTGACCTTTTTGATTTTTGTCATCTTGAATGTTTTATTTTATATATTGTATGCTTGCTCCTTAATTATCAACCAAGACTGTTTTTTATTTTGATATAGGAATATAATATAAACCCATGTTTTATCAATTCTATTTTTTAATTACTCTTTATAAATCACCCTTTATTAAGTATGTTTTATTAAATATTTCATATTTAAAATTTATTTTGCTTTTATGTATCATATAGTCCCTATCTCTATCCTTTTGTGGTTTTAGCTGTATAACGCTGTATTGCTCAAGTGTTAGATTTATGTGTTTTAAGTATTTGAGCAACTTATTTTGGGATTATAATTTGCATCTTTTAACGGAGATAAGATGTTTTGTGGTGCATATTACAATAAGCCATAATCAATATTAAAGATATTATGCTATGTATTTGTAAATTATAAGAAATACATTAATAAAATAGATATGTGCTTTATTCATAGAATCATCAATATATAATGTAACATCCAGTAAATGAATGCTCTTAACATATTGTTCCCCTATAAAGGTAAAGTTCAAGCTATTGAGCTGTCATAGTTTAAAACCAGTTCACCGAATCTGCATATCTGTCCCAATCTATGATCAAATAATTTGCAAAATATAAATGACTACCTGATCACTGAATTTTTTTTACCTTTTGAGTCGACAAATTTTCGCTTAACCTATTATTCTCATACATATATATATCCTTTTCACTTTAAATTATAAATAACGACACAAGACTCACATGTTGGTAAACAATTTTTGGCCGCAGCTGCTTTATTAAATATATTTTTTTATAACTTTAAATACCATATAAACATCCAATAATAACCAACCATTTTAACTTATAACCAGATCAACCTTCTCACACCTTTTTGTCCTAAACTGCGGTGTTAGTTCAGTTCTCTTAATAATATGTCCGTCAGTCCTTTGGACACAATTTAATATCTGTTGAGCCTGTCTATACTATCTTTTAACACCTGGCTCTAGGGAACCCCTTGCCCCTAGAAACCCTACACGTGCTCTCTTACTTTCTTACTCGTGGAGAGGCATCAATTTCCCCCATTTTCTACTTGACCATATTTATTGACACGTGTAAAGAACTAGCACCCCTGCCAATAGTCTGCGACAATATCTAACTCAAACCATAAATAACAGGGAGGGCGGGAGGGAGATTTCTTCACAGACTGCTAGTAAAAAATGTTCTGCAACTTTTTCCGCTCAGTTCATTTATATTGAGCCTGAATACTCCACCCCTTTCTTCCCTTAAACCCAACCCATGGTGCTCTCTCGTCCCACAGGTCAAGCTCCCTTCCATCCAGCTCTGCCTGTTTCCAGGGATACACCTTCTCTCCAAATACATGGAGCAGCTCCCATCAAATCAAACTTGGCATATGTGAGGCAGGAAAATAATCCAAAAGCAAAGTTTAAAATAAAGGTTTGTTGCAGTTCAGGGCTGGGGCAGGCAGCAAGCAGCAAATTTTAAAAGGTCAAGCACAGGAAATCTTAATAACTTGAAGGACCTGCCTTATATGATTAGCTGAATGCTGAAATAAAAAAAAAACAAGGATCCAACGTAGAGTGTAGAAATAAAAGTTCAAATTTATTTAACAAACATTAAAATGCCAAACAAGGCTAGCAACAGTGCTGGACAAAAGCCTGGGTATGTGAGCGTGACACCAACGGCTTACATGTTTCGGCACTCGGCCGTAATCATAGCCATAGGTGTCACACATGTGAACATGTTTAAAAGCATACTGATACATTGTGATAGGTTAAAATATAAAGCACGCCCACACACCAATTATTTTGACTTAACCCATAGAGACCTGTACAAGTATGATGAAAACTTAAGATTGTAAGAGGCAAGCACAGAAAGAGGGGTTTGGAAAATATACAAAATGTTTTGTAAAGCCATATTGAAATGCATATATATAATACACCTGAAAAAGGCATAACATATAAAGTATATGCTTGTTAAGTTTAATATATTATAATACAAATTACGTAAACATTCATGTGAACAGATTAGAATATATATGTTTAAATAGAGCTAGTGCTGGGGAGTGCCATGGTATAGGGCATAAGTAGTAAAACTCGAAAATTGTAGCTTATACCACAGTCCAAAACAAATATATACTAGTACATCTGTCAGTAAAGGACACTGCATTTTGTATTACTTGCCGTATTTTGCAGGTCTATAAACATATTCAAGATAACGTGATAAATCTGCCTTAATAGTGGATAAAGAACAAGAAAATTATTTACATTGCAACCTATGGTTGTATTAATAGAATGCCAGTTGCCACAGTTAACCCCACTGTAGTGTTATTTGAATTTACGATTAAATAGATTCTACTCTGTTGTGAGAGATACCATCTTAGATTTTATTCCCTGAAATTAATGAGATCGTATTTGGAGTTGAGACCCAGTGGTAACCTGGTTTTTAATGTGAAGATCCAATATACTTCACGTTTGGCTAGCGTGTTTTCCACATTCCGTCCTCTTTTGGGTACTTTGGCTTTTTCAATGGCAACCCATTTAAATGAGCTGAGGCTGCAATTGTGTTTGGTAGTAAAATGTTGTACCAGGGGTGTGGTAGAGGTACCCCTGGTGATAGTGGACAAATGTTCCCTAATGCGGGAGTTAATGTCCCTGGATGTTAGGCCTACATATTGGACATATGTGGCATTCTATTAATACACCCATAGGTTGCAATGTAAATAATTTTCTTGTTCTTTATCCACTATTATTATCTTGAATATGTTTATAGACCTGCGAAATACGGCAAGTAATACAAAATGCAGTGTCCTTTACTGACAGATGTACTAGTATATATTTGTTTTGGACTGTGGTATAAGCTACAATTTTCGAGTTTTACTACTTATGCCCTATACCATGGCACTCCCCAGCACTAGCTCTATTTAAACATATATATTCTAATCTGTTCACATGAATGTTTATGTAATTTGTATTATATGTTATGCCTTTTTCAGGTGTATTATATATATGCATTTCAATATGGCTTTACAAAACATTTTGTATATTTTACAAACCCCTCTTTCTGTGTTTGCCTCTTACAATCTTAAGTTTTCATCATACTTGTACAGGTCTCTATGGGTTAAGTCAAAATAATTGGTGTGTGGGCGTGCTTTATATTTTAACCTATCACAATGTATAAGTATGCTTTTAAACATGTTCACACTGTTGCTAGCCTTGTTTGGCATTTTAACGTTTGTTAAACAAATTTGAACTTTTATTTCTACACTCTACGTTGGATCCTTGTCTTTTTGAATTTCTACTGATATTGCACCAGCTGTGGATCCACTAATCTCTACAGTTGTAATCCCGGGTGAAGACAGAGCCCCGCCCCCCGAACGGAGACCCAGGATACGTCACGTCTGACGTCTACACTGACGAATTGGAGGAGCGAGCTGTTCTGAGGCTTCTGTAGCCTGCGCCGGATGTTTGGAGCGAGACGCTCACCAATGTATCTTCCGTCTATATTTACACAGGTCCCCGGCAAGCTCAGACGTTGTCCTTGGATGGCCAGCAGTGGATATTCCAGGGGGTGAGTGCGGCCAAATTGGGTAAGTCCCGGGAACAACACTCTGCTAAAGTTATTTGCTATACATGAACTGGATGATATTTAGGAGTGACAACTACCCTTTTCCTCTTTGTAGCTGAATGCTGACACTGAAAACTTGAAAAGCCAGTGAACATCAACAGGTGTGTGGCTAGATACTTGGACATACTACACAACTCATAAACTGAAAAGGATGGTAAAGACAACGACCATTGATCAAGCTTCAGATGGAAAATGGAATACATGCAAAGTAGGTTTCTTATGTGAGCCTGCAACTGCCACCTCAGTGGTGGCGAATTTAAAACATCCTAGACACTTTCATTCAGGAAGATTTACAAGACCTGCCCTTCTACGATTTGTTGTGTAAGAGCTGGGTCCAGGGATGAATAAAATATTGCTTATGAAATCTTGAATTATGTGAACAGATGCTGCGCTGCCAGCCCCCCCCCCCAAAAAAAAACATTAATGGATAGGTTCCTGGGAACATTTTCTTTCTGCAATATAATAAATGGAGACCAAATCCTTCTAGTAGGCCAGGACAAAAAAACTGAGATATAAACCATCTGTGTTTAAGTATAATCAGATAAAGTGTTGATTTTGCTGACCTCCATAGCACAGCTTGAATAATCTTCTATAATTTGCAATGTATCTAATGCTATGTGTTGGTTTCTGAGAAGACTCTGCATTAGAACATTTTCTTTTAATTCTAAATTCTTATGGTATGTATTTTGAAGGCACCATTTACAATTCACAACTGAATTTCCTGAAATTTCTTCCTAAAAAGTTCTACATGTGCTTCATTCAAAGAATCATTAACATATTAAGTAACATCCAATAAATTAATATTCTTATCATATTGGTTTCACATAATATAAGACCAATTAATTGAATCTATATCCCTATTTCTCTAAACTCTTGGAGCAGCTCTCTTCAACTTTAATCAACTTTGACATAAAAGTAAGCAAGCTTTATACCCATCCCATCACTGTTCCTTATCTCTGGAGATAGATAACTGACTTATAAAACATAATATTTGGGTGGTGGAGCTTGTGGTCGTCCTTGATGGTCGCCTTTCTTTTAGAGCTCCACACACGTCCGCAAAGAAACCCCAATCCAGGGACAGCCGATCTAATAAGTGCACTAAAAGGTGAGACAAGAGGCAGACCAGCAGCTAGACATCCCCCAGAGACCTTATTTAGCGCAACACAATAAAATTGCAGAACGCCACACGCAGGGAACATCAGACCATAACACTGGTTCCCCACAAGGCAGTAACCTGAGACTAGAGCAAGGCAGACAAAAGGCACAGCGGATCCGGGCATAAGCAACAGGACAACAGACCATCAGCAGAGGTGCCAAAATTAGTATGTTGCTGTGAGGACCAGGCCCACACCTTAGCTGAATTGTGGTAAGATCTCCCTCTCACACCAGGCCTTACCTTCTCAATCTACTCCAGGCATGTCTCTGTATTAAGCACCATCAGCCTATTACAAGCAAACCGTTACAGCCTTAATGATAAACAAATCATTCACAGCATTTTACCCTGTGGCCAAGATCTACAGTTCAAAATGAATAATATCTACATAATACAATAATATCTACAACGCAAGATACTTGACTCATAAGAAAAACGCACAAGACGTTTATAGCCGCATGTTACTTGCCTAATGCAGCCATAAGTCTTGCTATATTATCATATCTGCCACAACATATACCGTGCGTGCAGCTTGTAACCAGAAAGAACTGAACCTCTGTTTTACTGCATGCAACAAGGGCGCAACGTAGAACTACTAAAATAGACAAACTCACAAAACCAGCAGCTCAAACCGTTAGCACTGTAAACACAACTTAAAAAATCTTGACAAACAGAAAGACTTGAACTCCACTCCAGCAGAAGACCCAATATCAGACTCCCCTACCCCCTCTCTACATCCTAACACACCAACCGCACAGGCAAAGGACAGTCCAGTCACGTTAAAAGCAATTGAGGCCTTTAAAAGGCCAAAGTAAAAGTCTGCATAAGAGAAGAATGCAGTGACTTAAAAAGAGACATCAATGAGTTGGGGTTCAGGGTTGAGGCATTAGAGGATGACAGAGAGGAATTGGCTAAAGACATGGATGACATGTCCCATACTATTTCCAATCAACAAATACAGATCACAGATCTAGAAAATAAACTAGATGACATTGAGAAAAGGACCCAAAGGAACAATTTGAGAATCAGTGGAATCCCTGAGACAGTGAGTCGAGAAGACATACCGGAATACCTCCAGAGCTTATTCCAGTCACTAGCAATCGCCAACTCTGTGGTAATGGAAGAGATCCCCCTAGAGAGGGCACATCGCTCCCTATGCTAGAAGCCAGGGAAAAAACAACCCCCTAGTGATATCATAGTTTAATTCTGGAGTGTTTTTTTTTTAAAAGAATCTTTATTTATATCAAACAGGTGGTACAATAGCATCTGGGGTAACAACTTCACACCGCGCTGAGTGTATTGAAAAAATACACCCCTCACAAAAAAAAAAGATAACATATAATAACGTCTGGTTTTACAATTACAATTTGTGCAACCCTTAGAGTACTTTACTCGACATATAAGAAAAAAGAAGTTAGAATGTGTACTAGACACACCAATCCTCCAGGGGGCACTCTTAACAGATGTATTATATCATATGGAACAGCAACAAATCAAAAATAATACTTAAAAATAATAATAAACATGCAAATTATAGTCCATACAAACAAAGTCCAGAAGGAGGAGAATACTCCAAAAAAAGAAATGGTCAGCTCTTTTTGTCATAGGAGGGTCTGGATCCTGGTAATTTGGATGGTCTAGGAGAGAAGAGCACAGAGGCGCCCAATGGCCTAATACCATAAACACAGAGCAGATACAAGTAAGCAAAATGGATACTCACAAATGGACAGTACCTGAAGGTGCAAACAAGCAGACTAGAACCTCACAGTTGCCCAGCTAATTGGATATGAACAGCCAGATATTCAAAAGGGAATCCCCACTTGTAGATTCCAAGGTGTTCCTATATACAGGGAGACAGAGCCAACATAGCCCAGCACAGTTTGGTACAAGGATGTGTGTATTTATAGAAATAAGCACACTTACATGTTCCAAAGCACCTCCAGGTGCAATCAAAGCAGGCTGGAGCTTCTCAGCCACCCAGCTGACTGATTCCAAGGGTTCAGCAGGTCACAAAAAACTCCCAAAGAGTTCAGGGATGAAAAATATCACCAGAAAAACAGCAGCAAATGTATGGATAAAAAATATACTTTATTAAATTGACATGTTTTTCAGCCGTTATGTGGATGTTTCCTCAGGCTAATACATAAAATAATAAAAATACACTTGCTACTTATAGGGTGTGAACCGTGAACCCATCTAATTGGTTAATTAGATAATCGGAACCATCTGTGTAACTAGACCTCTTTTTGGTTTTGTTGTCATAGTAATGTCTAATGCACAACCCTGATCCTAGAGATTACATTGTAAACAGTGTGTAATATATTATATACAAAATAATGCTGTATACATGTCAGAAATAGCACAAATAATGTATACATATCAAAAAATAAATCAAAATGTCTTCTATTAATAAGGTCTGGCTTTAAACATAAATTAGTAACAAATACATACAAAGTATAATACAAAAGATACAAACATTTAAAACAATTATTTAATATATAATGATAAAACCTATCTAGGTAGCTCTTCCTCTCCACTCCTAAATAGACAATACAAATATATATATATATATATATATATATATATATATATATATATATATATATATATACATATATAATTCCCGTTTCATACAGTTTGATAAACTGATCCCAATACAATCCCCAACATCCAAAAAAGCAGATGTAAATAAAAACTTTAAACATCTCATTAGCCCTCACCTACTAAAGATGAACCAAACAATAGATCAAAGCACTGGCATTTCACAACCTCTTCTAGAAGCCACAATCTCGGTCATCCTGAAACCGAGGAAGTCTCCTGAGACAGTGTCCAATTACCGCCCAATATCACTTATTAACATAGATGTGGAATTGTATGCCAAGATTTTAGCGCAGGCTAAACAAAGTTTTGCCAGACCTCATTCACACTGACCAAGTCAGTTTCATTCTGGGTAGAGAAGCCAAAGACGACACAATACACATACTACAAACTTTCGGCTAGAATCTTGCGTTAGCCTTAAAAAGCAGCGTTGAGGGGTCCCAACTCTGCTTTTTAACGCCCGCTGGTATTACAAGTCAGGCAGAAGAGGGTCTACCGCTCACTTTTTTTCCGCGATTTTAGCTTGCCGCAAAGCCCCTTACATCAATTGCGTATCCTATCTTTTTAATGGGATTTTCCTAAAGCCGGTATTATGATCGCCTGAAAAAGTGAGCGGTAGACCCTCTCCTGGCAAGACTTCTACCACATATAAAAGTCAGTAGTTAAGAGTTTTATGGGCTAACGCCGTAACATAAAACTCTTAACTAAAGTCCTAAAAAGTAAACTAACACCCATAAACTACCTATTAACCCCTAAACCGAAGGCCCCCCCAGATCACAAACACTTAACTAAAATGTTTAACCCCTAATCTGCCAACCGGACATCGTCGCCACTTTAATAAATGTATTAACCCCTAAACCGCCGCACTCCCGCATCGCCAATATTAGTTACATTTTATTAACCCCTAATCTGCCGTCCCTAACATCACCGACACCTACCTACATTTAATAACCCCTAATCTGCCGCCCCCAACGTCGCCGCTACTGTATTAAATTTATTAACCCCTAAACCTAAGTCTAACCCTAACACCCCCTAACTTAAATATAATTTAAATAAAACTAAATTAAATTACTATAATTAAATAAATTAATCCTATTTAAAACTAAATACTTACCTATAAAATAAACCCTAAGATAGCTACAATATAATTAATAATTACATTGTAGCCATCTTAGGGTTTATTTTTATTTTACAGGCAACTTTGTATTTATTTTAACTAGGTACAATAGTTATTAAATAGTTATTAACAATTTAATAGCTACCTATCTAAAATAAAGACAAATTTATCTGTAAAATAAACCCTAACCTAAGTTACAATTACACCTAACACTACACTATAATTAAACTAATTACCTAAGCTACCTACAATTAATTACAATTAAATAAAATAAACTAAATTACGAAAAAAACACTAAATTACAGAAAATAAAAAAAGAATTACAAGAATTTTAAAATAATTACACCTAATCTAATCCCCCTTATAAAATAAAAAGCCCCCCAAAATAATAAAATTCCCTACCCTATACTAAATTACAAATAGCCCTTAAAAGGGCCTATTGCGGGGCATTGCCCCAAAGTAATCAGCTCTTTCACCTGTAAAAAAAAATACAATACCTCCCCAACATTAAAACCCACCACCCACACACCCAACCCTACTCTAAAATCCACCCAATCCCCCCTTAAAAAAACCTAACACTACCCCCTCGAAGATCACCCTACCTTGAGACGTCTTCACCCAGCCGGGCACATGTGGTCCTCCAGAGAGTCCGAAGTCTTCATCCTATCCAGCCAGAAGAGGACCTCCAGACCGGCAGAAGTCTTCATCCAGGCGGCATCTTCTATCTTCATCCTTCCGGACCCGAAAGGGTTCATCTTCAAGACATCTGACGCGGAGCATCCTCTTCATCCAATGATTGAATGACTGGCTGATGACTGATCCAAGATGCGTCCCTTGAATTCTGATTGGCTGATAGAATCCTATCAGCCAATCGGAATTAAGGTAGGAAAAATCCTATTGACTGATGCAATCAGCCAATAGGATTGAAGTTCAATCCGATTGGCTGATCCAATCAGCCAGTAGGATTGAGCTTGCATTCTATTGGCTGCTCCAATCAGCCAATGGAATGCAAGGTTAATCCTATTGGCTGATTGCATTAGCCAATAGGATTTTTCCTACCTTAATTCTGATTGGCTGATAGGATTCTATCAGTCAATCGGAATTCAAGGGACGCCATCTTGGATGACGTCCCTTAAAGGACCAGTCATTACTTTTGCCTCTAAGTCAATTTTCTTAGCGGAATATATTGTTTGGAAGAACACATGAAATTGTGATATTATGTCCTTGGGGAGGTATATCTTCTATCCTTAACCTTAATGGCTCCAATAAAGTTGTTTCTCTTTCTACTTTTGGTTAAATTAGCTAAAGATTTAGCTAATTTTGGTGAGAATCTGTTGAATCTTGCATGATTATTTATATCAGACTTTGATAATTGTTGGTTAAGAAAGGCTTCTCTCTCTGTTTTAGCTCTCTGATACTTAGACCAATTAAACTTATTAGAATTTTCTAAATATCTTGCATATTTATTTTTTAACTGGTTTGCTAGTTGGATTTCCCTTCTGGCTAAGGCCTTTCTTCTTGCTATCATATATGTCTTAATTTGGCCTCTAAAGAAAGCCTTTGCCGTCTCCCAGAAAATTTCTGTTTTTGAAAGATAACTCTTATTAAAATGGAAATACTCCCTCCATTTAGATTGCATCCAATTTCTAAATTTGATATTGGAAATGAGATATGAGGGGAAGTAGAACCCTATTCTTTTATTTTGTTTAACAATATCTTGATTAATTATTAATGAAATAATTGCATGGTCTGAGATCACTATGTTGTCAATGTCCGTCACAATTTCAACACCCAGAAGGGATTCACTAATTAAAAATATATCTATTCGTGAAAAGTTTTGGTGCAATTTGGATTCACACGTAAAAGCTCTCTCATCTGGGTGCTGAAGTCTCCAGACATCTTTTAATTTCAGACTTTTAGCAAATTTAGCTAAGCTTTCAGCTTCTCTTCGATATCTATTAGTTTGAGAGCACCGGTCCAGATATGGGTTAAATACACTATTAAAATCGCCTCCAACTATTAATTCAACATCCATAAAATCTATAAGTTTAGTAAAGAGATTCTTCCAAAAAATAGAACAAAATTCATTCAGGGCATAAATGTTACAAATACAGAAGTTGCGTTCTTGAGTGGATACATTAAGTATTATATACCTACCTTCTTTATCTATTAAACATGTTTTAATCTTGTATTCTAATTTTTTGTTGAAGAGACAGGCCACACCTCTTTTCCTACCAACTGCCGGAGCTGCTACTACCTCACCAATCCACCCCATTTTTAGTTTACTTCATATTCATTCAAATGTGTCTCTTGTAGGAGTACTATATCTGGGGTGGATTTTTAAGTTGGTATACTATTCTCTTTCTCTTAATGGGTGAGGTTATACCTCCCACGTTCCAAGATAAAATTTTAACTGAGTTAATATTGGCACCATAATGAACAATGTAAATTGAGAATGTGAGGTGGGAGGGGGGGAGGTAGGAAAAAACACAGGAAAAAACACGACAAACACACAATGAGTCATACACATATAATATCAGCTTGTTGTACTCTATAATTACCCGGCTTTACTTATGAATCTAGGTTTTGTTGTTCCTTAGCATTTTTAATGTATTGTTTAGCTTCTTCAGTGTTATCTATCAGTATGACCTCATGCCATATTTTGAGTCTTGCTGGGTAAATCATTGTGGCTTTTATCCCTAAATCAATTACCTGTGTACACAGAGGTGACATCTCCCTTCTCTTGTTTAGTCTCTGAAGAAAAGTCTTGGAATATTAATATATGATTATTATTAAGTACAAATGGAATAGCTTTACGATATAAAAGGAGAAGTTTGTACTTATCCTGAAAATTCAAAATTCTTGCTATAATTGGTTTCTTTGAGACATACGGAGCATCTTTTTAACTGACCCTACTCCATGCGCTCTTTCGATACTTAATGGAAGTTGCTCTACTTTAGGTATAGTAGATGAAATTAGTTCCATAAAATTTGAATATTCCTGAGATTCTGGTATACCAATAAACTTTAGATTGCTCCTTCTGGACCTATCTTCTAAGTCATCTATTCGCATTTGCAAAATATGAATTAATTTCGCTTGAGAATCAAGAGAGGACTGTTGACTAAATTGTAAGTCATCGATATCTGATATCCTGTTTTCCATATCAGCAAGTCTATTGGCAAACTGCTTAACTTCATTAGATGAGACTATCTCTTTCTTTATATTATCAAATTGCGGCATAACAATATCAGAAATTTGTTTCACTAAGCTTTCTGTATTAATATGCTGACTTCTGTTAGGGCTTTTATCCCTTTGTTCTACATCTAAGGTGCCAATGCTGCTACGAGGTTTTATCTCTTTTGGTTGTTTGGGTGGCATATTTTCTCCAATATTTTTAGTACTAACTAAGAATCTATCCATTGACTAATTTAATAAAGGAGAGGAGTGCAAAGTGTGATGTTTGTGGGGAAAAAAAGGAATAGGAGGGGTAAATACCCCTAACAGTGTAAAATATATACAGTGATTTAGTTAAGGCAGAAAAAACTGCGTGCTTGCCGTGACTTTGCCAAACTAATATAGTGATATTGTTAATAATGCAAAATTAATTATAAAAAAAAACAAAAACCCTGGGCTACACTCCCCTTTAGTTTCTAGCACTTTGAGAAGCTGTTTAACTTTGCCCACTAATCACCTTTAATACCTTAACCTAGTACTCTTAATTTTGGTATCAAAACAGGAAAACACAGAAACCAGGTTAATTCTTAACACTAAGAGATACACAGAATCATAATAAAAAAAGGATCAAACTTCAGCTTCAGGTTCAGATTCACCTGTAACAAACTGTAACACTAGTTCTAATGGTGTCCTTGTGTTTCCACTGTCACCTTCACTATTAATTTACCAAACGTTGAACTTTACCTGTGTATATATATCCTCCCAATAATACTGTGATAGTACTGATTAAACCTGGGTTAGCAACTTAAGCTCAAATAAGAGTTTGGTTCCTGCTATGGTTGTTGAATTAATAAACCAGGTAGATTTACACAGCTCACTACTGGTGATTGTGGCTGCTGCCTGTACTTTTACATTAAATATATTCTAACGTCTTCTATGCCAGATTTATGCCAGCAAGATTTAAACAGTTGTGTAGATATTACCACACCTATACCAGTGATTCTCTTTAGTAAAATATTTTCAGTGTTTAAATTACTGTGGTAAGATTCACTTAGCATTGGTAACATTCACTTAACCTGGATTACTAAGTTTAACTTTCTGAAATGATTATCCAATTAGTAGACCAGATATCACCTTTTCCTATACAGCACCTATTATCACGGCACCTATTACCACTCATGTAACACACAGCTAGTAGTATGTGACTGCATATACGTTTTGTTTGAGTACATAATAACGTTTTCTATACCAAATTTACTGCTAGAAATTGTGCCTGCTGCATATAAACTGAAACATTTTCTATACAAAAATTATACCAATAGTGATGTCGCGAACCTAAAAAATTGGGTTCGCGAACGCCGAACAAAAGTTTGCGAACGGGCAAACCGGGCGAACCGCCATAGGCTTCAATAGGCAGGCAAATTTTAAAACCCACAGGGACTCTTTCTGGCCACAATAGTGATGGAAAAGTTGTTTCAAGGGCACTGTGGCATGCCGGAGGGGGATCCAAGGCAAAACTCCCATGGAAAATTACATAGTTGATGCAGAGTCTGGTTTTAATCCATAAAGGGCATAAATCACCTAACATTCCTAAATTGTTTGGAATAACGTGCTTTAAAACATCAGGTATGATGTTGTATCGATCAGGTAGTGTAAGGGTTACGCCCGCTTCACAGTGCGCAGTGTAGGTGATATACCTGCCCTGACCATGCTTTGCAGACCAGGTATCAGTGGTCAGATGGACCCTTGCCCCAACACTGTGTGCCAGACATGCCATTATAGCAGACTTATATGGCTTTGGCGTTGCTTTTTGGTAATTAGAAGGCTGCTAAATGCCACTGCGCACCACACGTGTTTTATGCCCAGCAGTGAAGGATTTAATTAGGGAGCATGTAGGCAGCTTGTAGAGTTAATTTTAGCTTAAGTGTAGTGTAGTAGACAACCCAAAGTATTGATCTAGGCCCATTTTGGTATATTTCATGCCACCATTTCACCGCCAAATGCGATCAAATTTAAAAAAAACTTAATTTTTTTCCCAATTTTAGGTTTCTCACTGAAATTATTTACAAACAGCTTGTGCAATTAGGGCACAAATGGTTGTAAATGCTTCTCTGGGATCCCCTTTGTTCAGAAATAGCAGACATATATGACTTTGGCGTTGCTTTCTGGTAATTAGAAGGCCCTTAAATGCTGCTGCGCATCACACGTGTATTATGGCTCAGCAGTGAAGGGGTTAATTAGGTAGTTTGTAGGGAGCTTGCAGGGTTAATTTTAGCTTTAGTGTAGAGATCAGCCTCCCACCTGACACATCAGACCCCCTGATCCCTCCCAAACAGTTCCCTTCCCTCCCCCACCCCACAATTTTCCCCGCCATCATAAGTACTGGCAGAAAGTCTGCCAGTACTAAAATAAAAGGTTTTTTATTTTTTATAGCATATTTACATATGCTGTGGTGTAGCATCCCCCCTGAGCCCCCAACCTCCCTGATCCCCCCCAAAACAGCTCTCTAACCCTCCCCATCTGCCTTATTGGCGGCTATCTTGGGTACTGGCAGCTGTCTGCTATTATTTCACAGTCAAAAAAGTGTTTTTTAAATATACACTACTGTTACACCAGATATGAGTGGTGGCACTGGGCAAGTGGGCACAGTATACGCTGTGAGCCTGACACACACGCTGGCAGGCAGGCAGGCAGGCAACTGTAATTAGATTACACAGGAAAAAAAAAAAAGCAGACTGATGTTCTAGCCCTAAAAAGGGCTTTTTGGGGTGCTGTCCTTACAGCAGAGATCAGACGAGTCCTTCAGGACTGTAGTGGACACTGAATACACTAGCCTAGCTATCAATTTCCCTATAAAATCAGCAGCAGCTACACTGTCCCTCCTCTCACTAAGAATGCAGCTTCCAAATGAATCTAAAATGGATGCTGTCCAAGAGGTGGAAGGGTCTGGGAGGGAGGGTCTGCTGCTGATTGGCTGTAATGTGTATTCTGACTGTGAGGTACAGGGTCAAAGTTTACTCAATGATGACAAATAGGGGGTGGATCGAACATCGCATATGTTCGCCCGCTGAGGCAAACGCGAACATGCTATGTTCGCCTGGAACTATTCGCCGGTGAACTATTCGCGACATCACTATATACCAACATAGTTTGGTCAATTATAGGGAGAACAACACACACATACCCTAGGTTCTTCCTAATAAAGTATATGCCTTATCTATATTCTAGAACAAAATATACATTGCCCCAGTAGATAGTTATTTCTGGCTGAAACTTCAGCCAAATTTAATTTCCTCTCCCATACCTAATGGCAAATAACACCTTATATTTGTTCCTTATAATAAGGGAGGGAGAACAAACTGAATGATATCTTTGTTACAATGCATCAAATGAAGAGAGGCTCTATTAGTTTGGTATGTCAAAAACAGGAACGGTGGAAAAGCCGGAACGGAACGGAACAGGCCGGAACAGGCCTTTTATTTAGGAAATTGATTTAAAATATAATGGGATGTGTTAGAGACTCTTTGGAACAATTTTAGGAACAAGAATATTTGTGATATAATAATGAATTAACCCTTTAACTACCAAAATAGTGTCCGGAACCAAACATAACATCCCGGAACAGCACCTTCCCAGAAAACCAGATACACCAAATTCACAAGTCACATGTGACTAAATGTAATATGTGTAATCAGCCACAAACCATCCACAGAAACCACATTATATTATCTGTTCCGGCCTTTAATACACTTTTTTATAAAAAGTGACGGAACGGCACCTTCCCAGCAAAATATACAGACCAAATTCACTAGCCACACATAACTAAATGTTATAAGTGTAATCAGCCACAAACCATCCACAGAAACCACATTATGATCTCTGTTCCGGCCTTTAATACACTTTTTTATAAAAAGTGATGGAACGGCACCTTCCCAGCAAAATATACAGACCAAATTCACCAGCCACACATAACTAGATGTGATAGGTGTAATCAACCACAAACCATCCACAGAAACCACGTTCCAACATCTAGTTATGTGTGGCTGGTGAATTTGGTCTGTATATTTTGCTGGGAAGGTGCTGTTCCGTCACTTTTTATAAAAAAGTGTATTAAAGGCCGGAACAGATATAATAATGTTGTTTCTGTGGATGGTTTGTGGCTGATTACACTTATAACATTTAGTTATGTGTAACTGGTGAATTTGGTGTATCTGGTTTGCTGGTAAGGTGCCGTTCCGTCACTTTTCATGAAAAGGCGTTTTACAGGCCGGAACGGGTATTGGAACGTGGTTTCTGTGGATGGTTTGTTGTTGATTACACTTACCACATCTAGTTATTTGTGGCTGGTGAATTTGGTCTGTATATTTTGCTGGGTAGGTGCCGTTCCGTCACTTTTTATAAAAAAGTGTATTAAAGGCCGGAACAGATATCATAATGTGGTTTCTGTGGATGGTTTGTGGCTGATTACACTTATAACATTTAGTCATGTGTGACTGGTGAATTTGGTGTATCCGGTTTGCTGGTTAGGTGCTGTTCCGTCACTTTTCATGAAAAAGCGTTTTACAGGCCGGAACGGGTATTGGAACGTGGTTTCTGTGGATGGTTTGTTGCTGATTACACTTATTACATTTAGTCACATGTGACTTGTGAATTTGGTGTATCTGGTTTTCTTGGAAGGTGCTGTTCCGGGCTGTTATGTTTGGTTCCAGACACTATTTTGGTAGTTAAAGGGTTAATTAATTATTATATCACAAATATTCTTGTTCCTAAAATTGTTCTCAAGAGTCTCTAATACATCCCATTATATTTTAAATCAATTTCCTTCATAAAAGGCCTGTTCCGGCCTGTTCCGTTCCGGCTTTTACACCGTTCCTCAAAAACAGTCCCTCTTTTGTGAGGATTTTAAGTGGATTTTATAAGGCAGTATAGGCAACTCCTGATAACTTTCTTTTAAACTTTCTTTGCTCTTTGCCTCACTTTTTTTCCCTTTTCTCCCATTTTAAAGGGATACTTTTCCAAAAGCACCGTGAAAAAAAGTCTGCCTTAGAATAAAATATCCAAAGGAGAGAGTACTTATCTGTCTTGACTTTGCTCGTATGTAAGAGTCGTCCTATAGCCACAACATCTGTAATCTTTTTTCTCCTGAGATCTGTTACCTCCGGTACTCCATCAGATTTTGCACACAATCTTCCGACTTCCTTCGGCATATGGATACTGGCATTGTACTCCTATCCCTAGCAGCCCGATCTGGAGTGTCGCGGCATAACCCACATCTCCCCAGCAAAGGCCACCTTGGGGTCCTGGGAGTGCCTCTGTTGTGTCTTTGCTGTGCCTCAGTACAAGCTGCCTCTGCAAACTGTGATTCTCCCAGCAAAGTGTGGCTGCCGTAGAGCCGTCTATAGCCTTGTCCTGTAATACCATTAATTGCTTGTTCACACCCGTTTACAAGCTGTGGCCCCAGCAAATGGGCCGGATGACTAAGGGGGGGTTCCAATAATGTCTGCTGCCGTGTCTTTGCAGCTCCAGGCCAAATGCATGGTGTCACTCCTCACCTATGGCCGTAAGAACACAGTGGGTGGTGGTGTCGAGTGTCTTGCACTCCTCCAGGACCCCGGTTTCACTCGTCTATCCAAAAATTTAATGCCAATACTACCAGAAACTTCTCCAATTCATGCTGAATTTAAAGGACCAGTCAACACTGTAGATTTGCATAATCAACAAATGCATGATAAGAAGACAATACAATAGCACTTAGTCTGAACTTCAAATGAGTAGTAGATTTTTGTTAAATAAATTGCAAAGTTATGTCTATTTCCACTCCCCCCTGTATCATGTGACAGCCATCAGCCAATCACAAATGCATATACGTATATGCTGTGAATTCTTGCACATGCTCAGTAGGAGTTATGGACTCAAAAAGTGTAAATATAAAAAGACTGTGCACATTTTGTTAATGGAAGTAAATTGGAAAGTTGTTTAATATTGCATGCTGTATCTGAATCATGAAGTTTAATTTTGACTTGAGTGGCCCTTTAAGCGGCTAATCCCAAGACTTTGGAAAAAAGCACAGGTCCCCACGCATTCCCACTGGATACGAGAAATTTACAATGTATTATTTCTAGAAAAAATACATTACACTTTTTTGAGTAAACAGGACTTCATTCTTGACATCATGGAGCAAAGAACAATTGCGTAACCAGACTTCCCACAACCAGAGCAACCCCAACCACTTAGACAATATATAATGCTTGAGAAATGGAGCGAAAGGCCAATCACTTCAGAGTGCACCCTACTACCCAAACAACCAGAAAACATGTCACATAATAGGAGATACTAGCACTCCATCAGTCCCTCTTCCTTCCAATCCTTTACCTCTTTCGTCCCTCCCTTCCCCCCCTCTTCTTT